>NW_026781464.1:102500-290000 GCF_030144855.1 Hypanus sabinus | reverse complement strand
TAGAAAGACCTAGGGTTTACCCATAGACCTCTATTTTTACAAGCTCCATGAGGCCAGCCTGGAGTCTCTCAAAAGACCCTATCGTATCCGCCCCCACCACCGCCGCCTCAGCCCATTCCATGCACTCACCAGTCTACGGAAAAAAAAAACAACAACAACAACAACTTACCCTGACAGCTCCTCTGCACATACTTCCAAGCACAATAAATCAATGCGCTTTTGTGCCAGCCATTTCAGCCCTGGCAAACGGGGTCTGACTGTCCACACGATAAATCCCTCTCATTATCTGTTACACTTCTATCTGTTCATCGCTCATCCTCTTTCGCTCCAAGGAGAAAAGATCGAGTTCATTCAACCTCATGAGGCATGCTCCCCAATTCCACCAACAATCTTGTATTTTGGGGACCACATACCATCAAGGAATCTGTTTCTCGTCCACAGTACCACTTTTCCGTTCCCCAACAAAGACAACCCTATCGATACAGCTCGTCAAATTTCACCCGCCTCACTGCTGAGCCACAGATCCATACTCAGTGCCAGAGACCTGACCGGTGAGACTTTCTCCTGCTTGGTAATTTGCACCCCTCTCCTCCATTCCAGAACTATCCAAAGTGGTCTACCTGTTATTGAGCGGGTTGACCACAAGGGGTCACTGCACTGTTTCTGGCTGTTTAGCCCCTTTCACCTTCCTGTCTGTCAACCAGATTTCTGTATCCTACACCTTGAGTGTAAATACCTCTGTATATGTCCGCTCTATCACTCGCTCAACTTCCAGAATGATCCCGAGTTCATCGAATTCTAGTTCGAACTCTGGAACGCACAGTGATAGACGGTGCAGCTGGATGACCTTCTTACAGGTGAAGTTGTCAGGGACTCTGGAGGTCTCCATGCCTTTCCACAACCCGCAAGGAATGCAGTCAACCCTCCTGTCAGGAATGCTTATTGCTCTTTCTAACTGTAATTATAAACGAAACAATAAATAAACTGAAAAAAAATCTACCGATAGTTTTGCGCGTTCTATCACCCGTGTCTCATCTCCTTGCAGCATCAATTGGATAAGCCCTCTAACTCGAACAATGTCCGCTGCGATTGCCCACAACTCCTCGCCGAGGTAAGCACCTTCTGATCCGGTTATTTACACGGATACAGAAATTCAAACAACGAATGAATTTCACACCGTCCCATCACCCAGACGCGGGGTCAGGCACAGATTGAAGTTCCCTCCCCCCGGTCCCATCACACACGCCGAGTTCAGAAGCTGCTTTCCTCTCCCCACCCCCAGCACTCCTCCGTTCCAGTAGTCCTTCTTTGTGTGTCTGTCTCGGAGACTGTGCGTGTGTTTGTGTTCAGATGGTGAGCAGTGAAGAGCGGAGAAGTGGGAGAGGTTGAGGGGGAGGGAGTAGGGACGTGGTGTTGAGACAGTGGTCACTGGGAGAAAGTGGTGTGGAACCGCAAGACCGGCTTGTCCACACAGAGCAGTGAACAGGATCAGAACCGAGAGATCGACATCCGGAGGAGGGGGTTGGGTGTTGTAACACCTGACGTCATCTCTCCCCCTTCCTTCCCAGAATTCCAGATGAACCGAGTGGTGTAGAGGAGCGAGAAGGTTGATGGAACAATGGAGAGTGTAGGGGATCGAGCGGGTCAGGGAGACGGGAAGAGGAGATGGGGATGGAGGAGATAACGGAGATGCAAAGAGTGCGGGAGACGGAGGGATGATGGAGTCGGGGTGTGTAAAAGAAGATGACGGTGATGGAAATTAAGGTAGTGGAAATCGGCATCGGGTGGAGGGTGTTGTTGTGTGGTGGTGTAACACAAGACGTTACCTCTCTCTCCTCCCCGCAATTCCACACTAACACAGAAAGTGAACGGGGTAGAGGAGGCAGCCGGGTGATGGAAACGTGAAAGGCAGCAATTCAGACAGACGGGGAGAGGAGTTGGGGAAGGGGGGGGGGATAACAGAGACGGCGTGAGCTGTAGGGGACAAAGCAGTAATGGAGACGACGTGTGTGGAAGGAAGGTATGAAGAAAGCGGGGGAGGGTGGTGACGCAGAGGATTTTCTGTCTGACTGTGGCGAGTTTGGTCGTCTGAGAACAAAGGGTTGAAGACGAGGGGAGTAGTAGGCGTGGAAGTGTCTGACGGAGACAGGGTAGGGTGCAGGCTCTGCTGCTGGTGAGAGATAGGCGGTGTGTAGAAGAGCGAGGGCGTCATGGAGATGGTCGAGTGTGATTGGAATGGACAGAGTGACTGTAACCAAGAGTGGGGAAGAGGGAGGGACTGTCAGAGACGGGGGGGGGGGATGAGGAGGAGAAGCAGGAACAACTGACATGTGTAGCGGTGCACAGGAGGGAGGGAGTCACGGAGTGGAGTAGGATTTTGCTGAAGGGGAACGGTTCTGATTTCGGGGTGTCAGAAGGGGCTGGATGGACCCAAACGCAGGACGCAGACACTGACTTACTAGTGGGAGGACAGGATGGGGATGCCATGACACTTAAGTATAGCTGGGGTTCAGGCAGGCGGAGCAGAGCGGGCTCCCGAAGTTCCAGTCAGGTAGGCAGGCTCCCGGGGTTCAGGCAGGCAGAACGGAGCTCCCGAAGTTCAGACAGGCAGAACGGAGCGGGCTCCCGAAGTTCCAGTCAGGTAGGCAGGCTCCCGGGGTTCAGGCAGGCAGAACGGAGCGGGCTCCCGAAGTTCGGGCAGGCAGAACGGAGCGGGCTCCCGAAGTTCAGACAGGCAGAACGGAGCGGGCTCCCGAAGTTCGGGCAGGCAGAACGGAGCGGGCTCCCGAAGTTCAGGCAGGCAGAACGGAGCGGGCTCCCGAAGTTCAGACAGGCAGAACGGAGCGGGCTCCCGAAGTTCAGACAGGCAGAACGGAGCGGGCTCCCGAAGTTCAGGCAGGCAGAACGGAGCGGGCTCCCGAAGTTCCAGTCAGGTAGGCAGGCTCCCGGGGTTCAGGCAGGCAGAACGGAGCGGGCTCCCGAAGTTCGGGCAGGCAGAACGGAGCGGGCTCCCGAAGTTCAGGCAGGCAGAACGGAGCGGGCTCCCGAAGTTCAGGCAGGCAGAACGGAGCGGGCTCCCGAAGTTCAGGCAGGCAGAACGGAGCGGGCTCCCGAAGTTCCAGTCAGGTAGGCAGGCTCCCGGGGTTCAGGCAGGCAGAACGGAGCGGGCTCCCGAAGTTCAGACAGGCAGAACGGAGCTACCGAAGTTCAGACAGGCAGAACGGAGCGGGCTCCCGAAGTTCAGACAGGCAGAACGGAGCGGGCTCCCGGGGTTCAGACAGGCAGAACGGAGCGGGCTCCCGAAGTTCAGGCAGGCAGAACGGAGAGGGCTCCCGAAGTTCCAGTCAGGTAGGCAGGCTCCCGGGGTTCAGGCAGGTCTAGGTGGCGATAGGCTAACGGAGAGACATCCCTGGGCGGGCCGCATGTATCCCGGGTAGAGCCGCCCCCCAGGCGGAAACAGGAGGCCTGGGAACGACGCAGACCCCGAGGAGGGTGCGGGCGACTATCCCAGGGTATGTGCGGAGGAGAGGAAGGGGGCAATACACGTACCGTGCCACAGCGGGTCGGCCTAATCCATCCGACGGAGGCAAGGGATAGGAACAGGGAGAACCTCTGCCGGGCGGAGACAGGTCAGCCAGACGTGCCCGACAGTGGCAAGGGGTGGGAACGGGCATAGGTCCAGTGTGACCAACACAACAGCCATGACAACGGGACAACAGCACGACCGCGCGATCAAAACAAACGAGCGGAGAAGCGGGACCGGCGCATGGGAAGAATGGTTGGGCTGCGGACCAACCTGGCAGTACTGGTACGGGCTGAGAAGCGTGATGAAGAATTGGTCTGAGCCGGGGCGGAATCACCGAATGCAGAGCCGCGTTCGAATCCGGCGGAGAAACGGGACACAGAACAAAACGACCTTCCGTCTGGTCCCAGTCCCAAAGCCCATTATGAACACCAGCAGCTCAATGAGTTACAGGTGTGTCTCCTTGAACCAGGAGGGTCCTAACTAGATCACGTGTGACGGGAGGGACAACTGCAGGACCCGGAATCCGGAGCGCTCGGTCCGGTTCAAAATCCTGAACCCGTTTCCGGACCGGACCCTGACACGGGGAGGGTGGAGATAACGGAGACGAAGGGGGTTGCAGTTGAGTAAGTACACGAGTTGGAAAGTCACGTTGCAGTTGAAAAAGGCGTTAGAGAGGGGCTGCATGTTCGGCTCTGATAGAGGTGTACAAAATATTAAGAGGAATAGACAGAGTGGGCAGCCAGCCCCAGGGCACCACTGCTCAGTACAAGCGGACATGGCTTTAAGGTAAGGAGAGGGAAGTTCAAGTGGATTATTAGCGGAAGGTTTTTCACTCAGAGAGTGGTTGTTGCTGAGTCTGTGGTGGAGGCAGACACATTAGTAAAGTTCAAGAGACTACTGGACAAGTATATGGAGAAATTTAAGGTGGCGGGTTATAATGTGAGGCAGGGTTTGTGGGTCGGTACAACATTGTGGGCCGAAGGTCCTGTAATGTGATGTACTATTCTATGTGCTACGTGTCTACTTTATACATATTATGTGTGCTGCGTGCCATTTAGGACTGTTGGTACTGTGTTTAGCAGCTTGGTCCTGGCTGTATTCATGGGCATTCGTGTGTGATGGAATTTCAATTAAACGTAAATTGAATTCAACTGAAATGAAATGAAACAGTCTCGTCTGTAGGGGTCGCACCTTCCGAGAAAGAGAGCCCAGTGATACACAAATCTGAATACCTCGTTCCAAACCTGACTCTTCAGGCACATTTCCAACTGAATATTCATTCTAATTTTGGCCACACCTGCACCTACATAAGTTTGGAGAACAGGCTGCCTTTTGCTACCGATATACCGGCGACAATAAAGACCGCATAGCATCGAAGAGTCTCGTCCTCGTCCACAGAACATATTTCCCATTCTCTGAACAAATACAAATCTATCGATACAGCTGGCCACATCTCACTCCCTTCCCTGCGGAGCCACAGAACCATAGTCACTGCCAGAGACCTGACTGGTGAGACATCGTCAAGTTTGGTCATTTGCACCTCTCTCCTCCATTCCGGAAGTATCCAAAGTGGATACTTGTCATTCAGCAGGTTGGCCACAAGGCGTCTCTGCACTGGTTTTGGTTTTTTAACCACTATCAACTTCCTGCCTGTCACCCAGAATCCTGTATCTTGCACTTTTAAATACCTCTCTGGATATCCTCCGTATCACCCCCGCAGCTTCCCGAATGATCCAGAGTTCATCCGTTCCAGTTCCAACTCTGTAACGCAGAGTGTGAGAAGGTGCAGCTGGATGACCTTCTGACAGGTAAAGCTGTCAGGAACTCTTGTTCTCCATGCCTTCCCACATCTTGCAAAGGAGTATTCAACTCCCTTGCCAGATATTGCTACTGCTCTGATTTTGCGATTATAAATAAAGAAGCAATACTTAAACGGAAAACAGTTCTGCACCGTCTTTCTCCCGAGAATATCCAATCTCTTCCTTGAAGATTCAAAGAGATAAGCCCTCTAAATTCCACTCAGATCCGATTTCTCGGCTCTCTTTCCTTCTGTTCTGGCTCATCGCCAACACACATACAAACACACACACACATTCAAACACTGAGTGAAAAGATCCCTCAACACAACCTACATTTCCCAATCTTGCAGTGTTCCCATTATGTCCTTCAGTGTTTCGTACAGAAAGTATAGCTTCTCCCTCTTGGATACATACTTTTGAACTGTTGTTTTGCCAATCACTAGTCACTATGAACCCAATTGCACAATCCCGGAATGAGACACAGAATGAATCTCCCTGCACACCGTCCCATCACAGTAAAGTCAGTAAAGTACTGAAGCTCCCTCCATACCGTTTCATCACACACATTCGTGGTCTCTCAAAGTGTGAAGCTCCCCACACACCATCCCATCAAACACTTCCGAGTCCAGACACAGGGTGGGACTCTCTCAACACTGACCCATTACACACTCCTGGTGTCAGACACTGAGCGATACTCACGTTTTCTGTGGACCGTCCTTTCGTGCACACCCGGGTTCAGACACAAAATGAAGCTTACTCCCCCTGGGTCCGTTCAGAAACTCCCAAGTTCAGAAGCTCCTTCCGTCTCACCAATCCCCAGAACTCTGCCGTTCCTGAAGTCTTGAATTGTGAGTCCGGCTCGGAGAATGTAAATGCGTTTGTGCTCAGAGTATGCGTTTGGAATAGGAGATAATTGGAAGAGTGGGTGGTTTTGGTGGGAGAACGGAGGTGGTGGTGACATATCAGTCACTGGGCTGAAGTGTTACCGAACCAAACATTCTACACAAGAGAGTGCAGAGTGCAGAGGCTCAGAACCGAGACATCGATATCCCGAGAAAGTGAGCTGGGTGGTGTAATAAAAGACGTCACCTCTCCCCCTTTCTCCCCAGTATTCCATATAAACGGAGGGAGGGAGACGTGAGGAGGAGGGAGAGGGTTAATGGTACCATGGGGAACCTGCAGGAGATGGAGCGGGTCTGGGAGACGGGGAGCGGAGTTGGGGTAGGAGGAGATAACGGAGTCTCCACGGAGTGTAGCGGACAGAGGGTTGATGGAGACAGGCTGTGTAGAAAAAGATGGCGGTGGCGGAAACGGGGAGGTCTGTAGGGGAAGTCGTGGCTGATGGTGACGAGGATTTTCGTCTCCACGGGAGGATTGACGACGAAGTGGATAGTAGGGGAGGAAGGAAGACAAGGAAGGGTGCAGGGACTGCTGGTGTTGACAGTGGCTGGCTAAGTATGGAACAGCGAGATGAACATGGAGACGTGAATGCGGTGAATGGAAGGGACTGGGTAACTGGACCGCGGAGTTGCGCAGAAGATGGAGGCAGTCACGGAGACGGGGAGGATTTTAGAGGAAGGATGGTTGACGTAAAACAACAAGGGTGTGTAGGGGAGGGAGGTCATGGTGGACTCGTGGTGTTTGAGTAAGTACACGATTTGTGAAGTCACGTTGCAGTTGAACAAGACGTTGGAGAGGGGCGCATTGCTCGGTTCTGCTCGCCCCCTTCTCTTCCGTGACCTCTGTCTCGAAGACAGGGGAAGGAATGATCCTTCAGGTGGGTGAAACCACGCAAGGCATCGTGTTCCGATGATGTGCCTGGGAGGGCACTGAAATACTCTGTCGAACAACAGGCTGGATTGTCTGAGGAGTCGGTGGTGTGGAAGGCAAATGCAAGGCTAGCATTCATTTCCAGAGCAAGGATTTTATTTTAAGGCACTGGTGAGGTCTTATTTGGAGTATTGTAAGCTGGTTTGGCCTCTTACATAATCAAGCGAGATGAGCTTACATTAGAGATGTTTGAAAGGAGTTTCACGACAAGGACGTGAGCATCTCAGTGGATCTATCCTCGGTCCCACACATTCGTGCAAACACGAAAGTGTCATGCTCCCGACTGAAGAGGTACAGGCATCCGAGTTTCGGCACTGCCCTTCCCCGGAGTCTGGATAGCTGCTGTTTTCCCTTTAAGCCTCAGACTGCCAATTATTGCCCTGTAATACACCGTCACGGAATATCTGCAGTTACAGGCTTCGTGCTGAGCACTCTGTGCTCAACCGTAGGAGATCAATTTCCTGTCCTGCAGCTTGTGATTTTACCCTTGGATTTCGTTAATGTCGTCTTGTTTATTTCGAGTCTAAGTTTCAGCAATTGTCTTTATCACCATCCCAACCCTCTCGTGACGGGATTGCAACGACAGGAGTTTGATAAGATTTGGTCTTTCATTGACTTGTTGCATCGCTGCCAAGTGTGGAAGCTGCAACGCACGAGGTCGCCAGAGGCGGCAGAGCGGTGCGGATTCAAGATGGAGAAGGTGCATCCATCACTGAGACCGCTCACCCGGGGACAGGCTCCCTGTTCATTTCTACCATCGGGAATGAGGCACAGCAGCCCGCAATCTGAATGACCCAGGAACACCTTCTTCCCCTCCCCCACCCCCACCAGCATATTCCTGAACGCATCAGTACCACCTCCACATTGTTGCGGCATTTATTAGCTTTTTGAATTTTACATTAATTTTATAAATTTGCTCCCTGCTGATACTTTAAAAGACCAAATCCCAGGTGGTCTAAGTCACAGATAATAAAACAGACCGTGAATCCGACAGAAATCATGCGATGAAGCTGGACAGGACATTTGACACGCTGGGCTTCATCAGTCAGGACACTGAGTACGGGAGTCTCAGGTCAAGTTGCAGTTATACGGGACGTCGGTCAGGACAGATTTGGAGCACGGTGTTCAGTTCTGGTCGCCCAGCTGTGGGATAGATGCCGCTGAGCTGGAAAAACTGCAGCGGGAGACTTTCGCGGATGCTGCCGGGACACGAGGGATGGAATTATGAAGCGAGGTCGGGAAATTTTAGGCTTGATTCGGTGAACTTACAGAGGTGTATAAAACCACTAGGGACAGAGATAAGGCGAATGCGTGCGCTCTATTTCCCCAGGGCTGGGATATCGAGGACATCAGTGACATGATTGAAGTGAGAGTAGCTGGAAAGAGAAAAGGGAGTTGCAGTGGGTTTAGATAAATGAAAGAGTGAGATGGGAAGAGAGGGGCAGAGAGGAAATAGTGAATCGGGGGAGAGAGTGTGAAGAGAAGAGAGGAAGTAGTGAATCGGGGGAGAGAGTGTGAAGAGAAGAGTGGGAGGAGAGGGCGGCAAGAAAGTGAGAGGAAGGAAAATAGGGATGTAATAGGTGAGGTAGGATTGGAGGAGGATGAGAGAGAGAGAGATTTTGGAATGAGGGTAAAGAGAAGGCGACATGGCGAGGAAAGAGGCTATAGAAGGAGGGAGGAGAATAGGGTAGTGGCGAGGGGAAGAGAGAATGGGTTAGTGAGAATAGGAGAGAGAAATAGAGAAAGAGGGTATTGTCATTTGATTCAAGTCGGCTCCACGGGCTGTAGACAGAGATTTCGGATCTTTTCAGAAATATCCGGGCAGAAAGGTGCAGACTTCTCACAGATGAAACGGTACTGGTCATTTTTGCAACTGGATTTACATTTACTGCATTCGGACTTCCCAGCGTTCACATTGTACACGACATTTAAGGCCACTTCCCTGTCAAGGAGGGGGAAACAAGTTCAAAAGGGACAACGCACGTCCAGCAGACAACCCTGTGTCAGTCCCCTAAATCACAGACACGCTCCCTCACCATTGACCTGTGGCAGACCCCATAATCTCCCACTATCCCACTTTCCCAGCACAGCCAGTATCCAGATTACTCACAGTGACCCACACACTCCATGCCACCCTGTGTCAGTCCCGGAATTAATACCATGTCCCACCCTCACCCCGCAGACCGGTGTCCGAACCCAGAATAATCCCAGTACCCCACCTGATCCCACAGGCCAAGCATTCACCCACAGAGCCATTGTCACCCCAAGGCCCAATGGCAGTCTCCAAAATACTCCTACTGCTGCACCTTCTCCCCACAGGCCTGCTTTATAACCCAAAATACCCTGACTTCCCACTCTCACGCCACAGATCATTGTCTGTCCAATGGACACCCACTGACTCACTGTCTATGCAGAGGACAGTATCTGTCCCCAAAACACTCGCACTTCCCACTCACTCCGCACAGCCTCGTGCTTGTCCCGGGAATAATCCCACTGTCAAGCCTTCTTGTTCGAGACCTGTGTCAGAAACCAAAACACTCCCACTTCCCACCTTCTTCCCACAGTTCTCTGTCAATGCCCACATTAATTCACCGATAACGTCTCTACCAACTGCCCGTGTCGGTCGCCAAACAAATCCAATTGCCCACTCACTCCACGCAGAACTCTCTCTGTCCCTAAAATGCCCCGTTTTTCCATACTCTTCCCACAGCTCTTGGCAGTCCACAAACTAATGACAATTCCCACTCCCTCAAGAAACCTGTGGCCGTCCCCAAACTAATCCCACTGTCCACTCCCTATTCGTTGCCTGTATCAATCCCATGACAGCTTTCTTCTCAGAAACTTCCAAGATCCCAAATCTCACCCGTCTTCGCATTTTCCAATCCAGTATGAACTGCCTTGGTCGTGGACAGCTTTCTCGATAAAATTCTGTGAAATTAAAGTGCCATCAATAATGATTGAGTTCGAGTAAATTTAAAGGAGCGTCACTGTATATCTGATCCCGGAAGAGTGTGAAAGGATGGTGTGGAAGGATCTTTATTCTCTGTCTCACCCCAGGAGAATGAGATGGCACAGTGTGGAGGGAGCCTCACAGTATGTCTGACCCAGGCAGTGTGTGATGAGACCGTATGGAGGGGGATCTATGTGTCTGACCCCATAAGAGTGTGCGATATGACGGTACGAAGGGAAATTCACTCGGTGGCTGGCCCCGGAAATATGCGGTGGGACGGTGTGGAGGAGATTCACTACGAATCCCAACCCGGGAGTGTGCAATGGGACGGCGTGGAAGGAGCTTGACTCTATGTCTGACCACGAGAGTGTCTGATGTAACGGTGTGGAGGGAGATGCAATCTGTATCTGACCCCGGGAGACTCTGATGGGACGCTGTGGAGGTAGATTCAATCTGTGTCTGACCCCGGAGTGTGTTTGTTTGGACGGTGTGGGGAAAGCTTCATTCTGTTTCTTAACCCGGGAGTGTGATGGTCGATAAACATGGGTCTCCACTATTTTTTTCTCATACTGGTAAAAATGGGATCCGTGTGAAAAATTCTTCTCAATACTGTTGCAATTTTTCGAGGAAATTACAATTAGTCTGGACAAGGGAGATGCAGTGGGTATTGTGTAATTGGATTGTCAGAAGGCCTTTGACAAAGTGCCGTACATGAGGCTGCTGAACAAGTTAAGAACACCTGGAATTATGGAAAAGTTACATACGTGATTAGATCGTTGGCTGATTGACAGGAAACAGAGAGTCTGCAGAGAGACTTGGATAAATTGCGAGAATGGGCAAGGAAGTGGCAAATGAGATACAATGCTGGTAAGTGTATGGTCATGCATTTTGGCAGAAGAAATAAACGGGCAGACTATAATTTAAATGGGAAGAGAATTCAAAGTTCTGAGATGCAACGGGACTTAGGAGTCCTAGTGCAGGAAACCTTGAGGTTAACCTCCAGGTTAAGTCGATGGTGAAGAAAGCGAATGCAATGTTGGCAATCATTTCTGGAGGAATAGAGTAGGAGAAGGGATGTGATTTTGAGGCTCTATAAGGCACTGCTAAGACCTCACTTGGAACGCTGTTTGCAGGTTTGGGCACCTTATTTAAGAAAGTAGGTGATGACGCTGGAGCGAGTTCAGAGAAAATTCACTAGAATGTTTCCCTGAATGAGAGCGTTAACATTTGAGGAAGGTCTGACCGCTTTTGGACTGTACATCTTGGAGTTTAGAAGAATGAAAGGGGGTCTCATAGAAACATTTTGAATGTTGAAAGGCATGCACAGAGTGGATGTGGCAAAGTTGTTTCCCATTGTGGGGGAGTCTAGTACGAGAGGGCATGACTTGAGGATTGCAGGGCGCCCATTCAGAACAGACAATAAACAATAGACAATAGGTGCAGAAGTAGACAATTCGGCCCCTCGAGTCTGCACCGCCATTCTGAGATCATGGCTGTCATTCACTATCAATACCCAGTCCCTGCCTTGTCTCCATATCCCTTGATTCCCCTATCCATCAGATATCTATCTAGCTCCTTCTTGAAAGCATCCAGAGAATTGGCCTCCACCGTCTTCTGAGGCAGTGCATTCCACACCTCCACAACTCTCTGGGAGAGGAAGCTCTTCCTCAACTCTGTTTTAAATAACTGACCTCTTATTCTCAATCCATGCCCTCTGGTACTGGACTCTCCCAACATCTGGAACATACTTCCTGCCTCAATCCTATCAAATCCTTTAATTATCTTAAACTTTTCAATCAGATCCCCTCTCAATCTCCTCAATTCCAGCGTGTACAAGCCCAATCTCTCCAATCTCTCTGCGTAAGACAGCCCTGCCACCCCAGGAATCAACCTAGTGAATCTACGCTGCACTTCCTCAATTGCCAGTATGTCCTTCCTTAAACCTGGAGACCAAAACTGTACACAATATTCCAGGTGTGGTCTCACCAGGGCCCTGTACAAATGCAAAAGGACATCCTTGCTCTTGCACTCAATTCCCCTTGTAACAAAGGCCAACATTCCATTTGCCCTCTTCACTGTCTGTTGCACTTGCTCATTCACCTTCATTGACTGGTGAACTAGGACTCCTAGGTCTCTTTGCATTTCTCCCTTACCTAACTCTACACCGTTCAGACAATACTCTGCCCTCTTGTTCCTGCTTCCAAAGTGGATAACTTCACATTTATTCACATTGAATGACATCTGCCAAGTATCTGCCCACTCACCCAGCCTATCGAAGTCTCCCTGTATTGTCCTAACGTCCTCTTCGCATGTCACACTGCCACCCAGTTTAGTATCGTCAGCAAACTTGCTGATATAGTTTTCAATGCCCTCATCTAAATCATTGACATAAATCGTAAAGAGCTGTGGTCCCAATACAGAGCCCTGTGGTACCCAACTAGACACCACCAGCCTGTCCGAGAAACACCCATTCACTGCAACCCTTTGCTTTCTGTCTGCCAACCAGTTTTCTATCCATGTTGAAACCCAGCCCCAATGCCATGAGCTCTGATTTTACTCAGCAATCTCCGATGTGGCACCTTATAGAATGCCTTCTGAAAATCTAGGTGCACAACATCCACTGGCTTACCCTCGTCTAACATTCTTGTTACACCCTCACAACCTCCAACAGATTAGTCAAGCATGATTTGCCCTTGGTAAGTCCATGCTGTCCGGCCGAATCCTAATTCTGCCATCAAGATGTGCCACTATTTCGTCCTTAATAATGGACTCAAGCATCTTCCCCACGACTGACGTTAGGCTAACAGGGCGATAGTTCTCCGTTTTCTCCTTCCCTCCCTTCTTGAAAAGTGGGATAACATTAGCCACTCTCCAATCTTCAGGAACTGATCCTGAATCTAAGGAACATTGGAAAATGATTACCAATGCATCCGCAATTTCCTGAGCCACCTCTTTTAGAACCCTCGGATGCAGACCATCTGGACCCGGGGATTTATTAGCATTCAGTCCTACCAGTCTACTCATCACAGTTTCTTTCCTAATGTGAATCTGTCTCAATTCCTCTGATATCTTATGACCCTGTCCCATCCATACATCTGGGAGATTGTTTGTGTCCTCCCTGGTGAAGACAGATCTAAAGTACGCATTAAATTCTGTTGCCATTTCCTTGTTTCCCATAACAATTTCTCCCAATTCATTCTTCAAGGGGCCAACATTGTTCTTAGCTATCTTCTTTCTCTTCACATAGCTAAAAAAGCTTTTGCTATCCCCTTTTATATTCCTGGTTAGACTAAGCTAATACCTGATTCTTTCTCTCCGTATTGCTTTTTTAGTTAAGATCTGCTGTTCCTTAAAACTTTCCCAATCATCTATATTCCCACTCATCTTAGCCCTGTCATACTTCTTTTTCTTTAATGCTATACAATCTCTGACTTCCTTTGTCAACCGCTGTGGCCCCTTCCCCCTCTTTGAATCCTTCCTTCTCATTGGAATGAACTGCTTTTGCATCCTTTGCGTTATGCCCAAGAATATCTGCCACTGCTGATCCACTGTCTTTCCTGCCAGGGCATTCGCCCATTTAACTTTGACCTGCTCTTCCCTCATGACTCCGTAGTCTCCTTTATTTAATTGCAACACTGACACCTCTGATCTGCCCTTATCCCTCTCAAATTGTAGATAAAAACTTATCATGTTATGATCACTGCTTCCTAACGGCTCCTTTACTTCAAGATCACTTATCAATTCCTGTTCATTACACATCACCAATTCCAAAATAGCCTCGTTCCTGGTTGGCTCAAGCACAAGCTGTTCAAAAAATACATCCCTCAGACACTCCACAAACTCCCTATCCTGGGGTTCAGCTCCTACCTGATTCTCCCAGTTTACCTGCATGTTGAAATCTCCCATAACGACTGCATTACCTTTAGCACATGCCAATGTTAACTCCCTAATCAACTTGTACCCAATATCCACGCTACTGTTTGGGGGCCTGTACAGAACACCGATTAGGGTCTTTTTACCCTTACTGTTCCTCAGCTCAATCCACACAGACTCTACTTCCCCTGTTCCCAAGTCACCTCTTGCTAAGGACTGAATCTCATTCCTCACCAACAGGGCCACCACACCCCCTCTTCACATATTTCTGTCTCTACGATAGCACGTATACCCTGGTACACTCAATTCCCAGGCCTGATCCCCTTGCAGCCATGTCTCCGTTATCCCAACAATATCGTAGTTCCCCATTTTCATCTGAGCTTCAAGCTCATCTGTCTTATTTCTGACACTACGCGTATTCAAGTATAGAATTCTTAGCCCATTCCTCCTCTCTTTGCTTAAAACACTGTCTACTGTACCTAACCCAGCTCCTTGAACTTCCATCGGGCTAATTGCACACTGAATTTTGATGACCTTCTCAAGATCACCCAAAACCTCTACACATTTAACCCCATGCTTCTTCTGACCAACCCTCTGGATCTGGATCCATGCCCCCTGCACATCTAGTTTAAACCCCCACGAGCAGCACTGGCAAACACTCCTGCAAGAATGTTAGTACCCCTCCGGTTCAGATGTAGACCGTCCCTTCGAAACAGATCCCAATTGTCCTGGAACAAAGACCAATTATCCAAAAACCTGAACCCTTCCTTCCTGCACCATGCTCTCACCCTCCTATTAATGTGCATAATCATTCTATTCTTCGCCTCACTCGCACGTGGCACAGGTAGCAATCGCGAGATTGTCACCCTGGAGGTCCTGACTTTCAGCTTCACTCCTAACTCCCTGAACTCTCTAAGCAGGACCCACTCACTCACCTTACCTACATCGTTGGTCCCTACATGGACCACTACATCTGGGTTCAAGCCCTCGTTCTCACGAATAGCCTGCACCCGATCTGAGATGTCCCGGACCCTGGCACCAGGGAGGCAACATACCATCCGAGACTCCCCATCTGCCCCACAAAATCTCCTATCTGCCCCCTGACTAAAGAATCCCCTAAAACTATCGCTCTCTTCTCTTCCCTCCTCCCCTTTCTAGTTGAGGGTTCAACCTCTGTGCGAGAGGCAGAACAACTCATTCCTGGTAGGTCATCCCCATCAACAGTATCCAGTACGGTATACTTATTGTTAATGGGAATGGCCGCAGGGGTGCTCTGCTCTCTCTGCCTGCTCCCCCTGCCTCTCTGGACCGTCACCCATCTGCCTACTTCTTGGTGTTGTGGTGTGTCTACCTCCTGATAACTCCTATCTATCTCTGCCTCTGCCTCCCGAATGATCCGTAGTTCATCCAGCTCCAGCTCCAACTCCCTAACTCGGGCTGATAGGAGCTGCAGCTGGACGCACCTCTTGCAGGTGTGGTCATCAGGGACAACTGTCTTGACCCTGACTTCCCACGTACTGCATACAGAGCACACCACTGCTCTGACTGTCTCCCCCATACCTGAACTGAATTAATAGAATAAGTCTAAAAAGCACCTAGCGACCTTACCTTCTTTCCCTCAGCGAGCAATCACACAGGCTTACGCCCCTTACGCCGAAGCCCACTTAGCCAAAGCCTAGGACTCTGCTTCCACGGACTCCGTGAAGCGAGGATAATTTTTTTAGCCAGAGCGTGATGAATCTGGAAGATGTTGCCACAGGCGGCAGTGGATCCCAAGACATTGTGCGTAATTAAGGCAGAAATTGATAGGTATCTTTGTAGCCAGGGCAGAAGGCGGGAGAGTGGAACTAAATGGGACAATGGATCAGCTCATGATAAAATGGCGGAACAGACTCGATGAGCCGAATTGTCGACTTCTGCCCCTTGTCTTATGTTCTTATGGTCTTTGTCGTGGTGTGACCCTTACCGCTTCATCCTGCGAATTGATTTCCAGGAGCAATGAATCAATGTTTGAACAAAGTAGACGAGCTCCATTGTAAGATATTTCAAACGTGGAGAACAAGTAACACCGGTCTCCATATCTGACCAAATCCTTGGAACAAATTTCCTCTGAAAAGCGGGAATAAGGAAAAATCAATCCTCCTCCACACTGGCCATCACACTCTCCCGGGGTCAGACACAGAGTGAATCTCCCTCCACACCGTCCCATCACACACTCCCCGAGTCAAACACAGAGTGAATCTCCCTCCAGACCGTCCCATCACACACTCCCGTGGTCAGACACAGAGTTAATCTCCCTACATACCGTCCCATCAGACACTCCCCGGGATCGGACACAGAGTTAAGTTTCCTCCACAGCGTCCCACCACAAAATCGAGGAGTCAGACTTACACTTAAGCTAGTGTAAAATCGCACACTCCCGGATGGGACATGTTGCTCCTTCATCACCCTTCGATTACGGACACCAGGAAAAAAGACATGGAGTGAAGCTTTTTATCACTCCCCCTTGACACACGTGCAGGGTCAGAAACAGTATGAAACCCCCTCCGCACCGGCTCATCAGTCTCACCCGAGATCACCCTCGCAAGGAAATTGCCTCGGCACCATCCAATCACATGATCCCGGTGTCAGTAATAGAGTGAACTTTTCCTGATTGAGCAGACACTATTTAGGGTTCCTTCCACAATGACCCGTCACGCACTCTCGGGGACAGACGATAAATGAAGCTATTGTCTCACGGTCCCATCATACTCTCCCGGTGTCAGACACAGCTCTTTAAACGCTGTCACATCACACACCACCGGGTAAGTCTCAGACTGAAGCTTTCACTCCACCACACTCTCAAACACTCCATGCGTCAGACATTAAATGAAGCCCCCTGCACACTTTCCCATCACACAGTCCTGCGGACTCATACAGAGTGAACCTCCCCCCACATTACCCACTTACACGCGCCAGTCATCAGATAGCAACTGAAGCACTCTCTTCACCATCCCACCGCATACTCCCGTGGTCAGATATAGATGCTACTTCTACACGGTGATATCACACAATGCAGGGTTCAGAAAACGAAAGGAGCTCCATCCGCACCGTTTTATCACACACCACTGGCATCAGACAGAGAACGGAACACCATCGTGCCAAGTGTCACTGGTCCCGGTGTCAGAAACACACATGACCACATTCCACGCACTCCCCCTTCACACCATAGCTTCCCATCATAGGCACACTATTTCAAACATAGAGTCCCATCACACACGAGGTGAGCCACAGATTTAAGCTCCCTGAGGTCCATCCGATCAGACACTAACGTGGTCAGACGCATATTGTATCTCTCTCTCCACGGCCCCATCACACAATCCAGCGGTCAGACACAGAAAGAAACTCCCTCAGCACACTCGACAAATGTCACAGTGAGAGTGATTCTCCCTCTACGGCTTCTCAACACACCACAGAGCAAAGTGTCAGACACAGAGAGAAGCTGCTTCCACACTGTCCCATCACATGCTCCCGAGTCTAACGCAGTGTGAATCTCCCTCCTGACGTCCCATCACACACTTCCTGGCAGGTCACGGAGCGAAGTTATCTCTGAACCGTCCTATCACACTCCTCCGAGTTCACACACAAAGCGAAGTAACGCCCACGCCCTCCCGTGTCAAACACAGAGTGAATCGCCATCCATACCATCTCTTCACACACTCCCGATATCAAGCACAGAGTGACGCTTCCTCTCTCCATGCCTGCCCTGTGATGAGGAGCGGGTTAAAGAGTGGTATGATGCCTCACCTCTTCTGCTGGTCAACAATCCACAGAACTGGTGACGGAGATCGCTGTGTTTTTGTTGAAGAACAGACAGATTAGAATTGAGCGCCGAAACCATGGATTGAAGGGTTGAATTTAATTCATTATCGGTTCGGTTGCAGGTGACCTTAGACTGACGAATCTGTGATACTGAGAAAGATGGTGAGGGATGTTTAGCGTTTACAGTGACACGTGAGTCAGCGTCACGCTACCGAACGGATCACACAGAGTGCTGTGCCAGTGTCACGGTGAAGGGTTTCAGACTGAAGGATGTGCTGGTGGCACAGTGAGAGGCGTCGGCGCCACCTTGAATCGTGTGCCTGTGTCACGCTGAGGAGTAGATCAATGTCCCGGTGAAGAATTTGTTGACGTTACAGTGGGGGTCTACGTCAGTATTGTGCGGTGCATGTCCGAGTTGCTGTGAGGGACTTGTCGGTGTCATTGTGATAGGTGTTTCTCTGCCCTGGCGAGAGGTGTACGGATCAGAATGAGGTGTATCTCGATGAAACGGCGAGGTAAATGGCACAGTAAAGCGCGTGGTGGCGTCACGGTGAGAAGATTATCTGTTGTCATGGTTTGGGGTGTGCTGGTCTCACAGAGGTGTGTCTGTGTCACGGTGAGTGGCATGTCAGGGCTACGGCCATTGTCTGTGTCAGGGTGAGGTGTGGGTAATTGCACCGGTGTTATTTTGAGGGACGATACCATCTCGGTGTTACAGTGGTGTTACTGTGACGTGTGAGTCTTTGTCACGGTGCGGAGCTGGACGAGTCAGGTTGAGGAGCGTGTTGGTGTCACAGTGAGAGGCGCCTCAGTGTCACTGTTAAGGGCCTGTCGGTGTCACTGTCGAGTTTTACAGTAACATTTGTTTACATTTGAAGCCCGTTCGGCTCACTATGGATCGATAGCGCGGCAACAATTACGATAATGGCGGAAGTAATGAGGCGGAGTCGGCAGATTTCCCATGTTCTCTTTCAGTGTGAGGGTGAACGCAGCCGTGTCCCACAATGGGACTCCCTTCCACCCACCACCCGCGGTCTCTCCTTCCACCACAATCACCCCTCCCTCTCTCAATCTCAGTTACATTGAGCCTCATCACTGAGAATCCAAATCCCTTCACTTCCCAGGGCTGAAAAGCGTCTCTCTGATTCCGGAGATTTTGTCACCTCTCCCGAATGTGATCGATTCAGTTGGAGCCCCGGGTGTTTGACTGAGCCCTCAGGGGAGGCTTATCCAGATAATTATGACAGATGGAATGCACCGGGAACTGGCCGTATGGATACAGAGTTGCTTTTTTTCGGTGTCACGGTGTGGACGTAACTGTGTCATGGAGGGTATTATATCCCTGTCCAGGAAGGGTAGTTTCAGTTCCACGGTGAGGGGCGTGACCGTATCACGGAACGGTATGTGTCAGTGTCATGGCGAGGTACGAAGTGAGGTACACGTTGTGCGGCGAGTCCGGGTGACTGTGAGCTTTTACACTCACGTTTCATTTCACACTTTTAGTTTACGGTCTGACTCCAACCGGAGTCCGTTCGACTCACCATGGATCGACAGCCCGACCACGGTCAGGAAGAGGACGGACGTAACCATGCTGAGTAGCGACATCTTACGGTCCGGTCCATTTCCGATGTTGTCGTTCGGCTCCTGTTTATGCGGACCTGTGGAGAGACCACTCAGATAAACAGAAGGAGAATTCAGGGGATGGTGAGAGGGGACCGGTGGGCGGGAAAATGTGAGAGAATGGGGGAGAGAAAACAAAAAGAGAGAGGGGAGGGTATATGGCTGCGCGAGAAGAGGAAGCGATGTTCTGAGTGAATGGGGAGTGGCATGTGTGAGAGAGACAGCGATAGTGTGGGGAAGACTGGGGGAGTGAGTGAGAGAGGGAAGAGACAATGGAACGAGAGAGAGGAGGTGCGAAAGAACGGAAAGAGAGAGTGTCACGAGTTTATCATTTTGAATATCTGTATTATTGTTTGCCCGCTTTGTTCCTTTTCCACACATGAGGTAAATGACGGTCTTGTGGGGATGAACATGTTGTGGTGATTTCGTAGACTCCATTGTGTTTCTTGTTGTGTGGCTGTTGACAAGGAGAAGGGCGGCACGGACACGTAATGATTAGCGTAGCGGTTTACAGTACCAGCGACCCGGGTTCAATTCCCTCTGGTGATAGACATTTCACATTTGGGAATGATACACTCTGTAGCTCTTCTGATCTTGTGCTCTCTCCGAGCATTTCGCCGACCAAGGTGCAGCATGACCATGTCTATCCAGATAATTAGAATTAATTCAGATGTACATCACAGACAGGAGAAATCCCACCCACATCCGTGTACAGGTCACTTCATTGGAGTAGAACAAGGTTATTCAGTTACAGAATGCAGAATTAAGTATCGAAATTACAGAGAAATTGTAGTGTAGGGAGATTATAAATTTCAAAATCCACGAAGCGTAGGATTTTGAGGTCAAGATTACATCTTATTGTATTAGGGGTTCGTTCAATAGTCTGATTGCTGTAGTGTAGAAGCTGTCCTTGAGACTCCGGATACATGCTTTCGCACTTTCCCTCCGATGGGAGGGTGCAGAAGACAGAATGTCCGGGGACCTTTGATGTCGCGGGGCGCTTTATCAAAACAGCAGCATGTGTCGAAATACTTCATGGAGGGGAGGTTGGATTCGGAGCTGGGCTCAGTTCTTTCCACACCGCTCTGAAGTTTGCAGCGATCATGGGTGGAGCATTGCTTATATTTTTAATGAGGAACCAGGGACATTCATGAGAACAGAATAGTAGACATTTTGAACAGGGAAGAAAATAAGACTTTTATTTCAACTTGGTAGACTACTCTGTGTAATGGTGTGGGACCCAGGGGAAGCTGACTGTCTGATATGTCCGGATTGATAGGCATAAAGGATGCTTGACAAGTCCCGTATCAGGATCCACTCTGGAAGATAGCAGAGAGGAAGGTAGAGAGAGACCTAGAAGGAATGGAGCAGGGAGACTGGGTGGGAGAGGGAAAGATAGGGAAAACAGACGAGAGGAGGGGGAAGGAGATGAAGGGCGGCGTGAGACCCAGGTAGATTTTTCGGGCGTATTTGACTGCGGAGGACAGACAAGGAACGGGCAGTAGATGTACCATACAGAGGCTTGAACAAGGCTATTATCAAGGGCTCAGATGGGAGAATGGTATGAAGATGGTTTGGAACCCAAGAGGATCTCTCTGACCGATTTAATTGAGGAGGAATGCTCAGGCAGAGGTGCTGGATGTAATGTACATAGAATTTAACAAGACCCCAGGTAGCATACCCCTCGGAAATGGAGTGCAAAACAGGGAGGGATGGCTGATTATGTATACAATTGGCTCGAAGATAGGGGACAAAATTTCGGTTTGCAATTCATTTCTCAGACTGAAAGCCCTTCACTAACGTTGCTCACGGGTAATCGGTCGTGGAACCAGTGATCTTTGTCAGCTTTATTGACCATTTATAGCAGATTATACAATGCACTGCAGGTGAGCTTGCAGACGACTTTCACGTTGATGGCGTTTTAAACAGTGAAGACAGTTATCTCTTACAGTGGGATCTCGATTCGCCGGGGAAGTCGGCTAAACTAGAGCACATGCAATTTAGTTTGATCTATTGTATTTTAGGAGGACAAACATCAGGGACCGTTGAGTGTGTTGCAAAACACAGGGACCCTGAGGAACAGAGATCACCCAGCAGAGTACGGAAACAGGCCTACAATGTTGTCCCGAATGCACTCCCTCTGGTATGATATATTTCGACTTTGGAAAAAGGAACTGTCTGTCTACTCAGTCTATGTATTTTGTGATCTTAGAAAACTCTGTCGGATCTCTCGTTCAACATCTTCGGAGGCTATCCAAGATCTTCTAATCCTCCCAACAATGTGGTGAACAGAATTATGTATAATACGCCGGATGCAGCCTTAACAGAAATTTTGACGAAATTGCAACATAACTTCTGACTTTTGAAACCAGTGTCCTCAATAATAAAGTCATGCGTGTAATATGCCTGCCTAATACAGATCTGTCAGTGGGTGATCATCTGGGGGACAGTGATCACCGCTCCCTGACCTTCAGCATTATCTTGGAAAAGGATAGAATCAGAGAGGACAGGAAAATAATTAATTGTGGAAGGGCAAATTATAAGGCTATAAAAATAGATATTGCGTGTGTTAATTGGGATGATGCTATTGCAGGGAAATGTACTGTAGTCGATGTTTAAGGATCTCTTGCAGGATGTTAAGGATAAATTTGTCCCGGTGGGGAAGATACACAATGGTTAACAAGTGCAGTGGAAAATCTAGTCAGGTGGAAGAAGGCAGCACACATGAGGTTTAAGAAGGAAGGATCAGATGAGTCTACTGAGGAATATAGGGTAGCAAGAAAGGAGCTTAAGAAGGGGCTGAGAAGCGCAAGAAGGGAGCATGAGAAAGCCTTGCGGAGCAGGGCAACGGAAAACACTAAGGCATTCTTCAATTCTTCATTGTGAAGAACGAAAGGATGACGGGAGTGAAGGTAGTACCAGTTAGACATAAAAGTGGGATGATGTGCCTGGAGGCTGTGGGAGTGAGCAAGATACTCAATGAATACGTCTCTTCGGTATTCACCACAGAGAGAGAACTTTATGACGGTGAGGACAATATGAGTAAGGTTGATGTTCTGGAGCATGTTGATATTAAGGGAGAGGAGGTGTTGGATTGGTTAAAATACATTAGGATGGATAAGTCCTAGGGACCTGACAGAATATGTCACAAGCTGCTACACGAAGAAAGGGAAGAGATTGCTGAACATCTGGCTAGGATATTTATGTCTTTATTGCCCACGGGAATAGTACCGGAGGATTGGAGGGAGGACAATGTTGTCCCTTGTTTAAGCAGTGTAGTAAGGATAGTCCAGGTAACTATAGACCATTGAACCTTACGTCTGTGGCGGGAAAGCAGTTGGAAAAGTTTCTTAGAGATAGGATCTATGGGCATTTAGAGGATCATTGTCCGATCAGCGAAAGTTAGCATGGCATTGTGAAGGGTTGATCGTGCTTAGCAAGCCTGATAGGGTTCTTTGAGGAGGTGACCAGGCATATATGTATGAAAAGTAGTGCAGTGGATGTGATTTGTATGAATTTTAATAAGACATTTGACAAGGTTCCATATGGTACGCTTCTAAAAGTCAGAAGGGATCCAGGGAAGTTTGGCCAGGTGGATTCAGTACTGGCTTACCTGCAGAAGGCAGAGGGTCGTAGTCGCTGGAATGCATTCATATTGGAGGGTTGAGTCTAGTGATGTCCCACAAGAATCTGTTCTTGGACCTCAACATTTTTGTGATTTTTATTATCGACCTTGATTCAGTTAGAATAGTGGTTTGGAAAGTTTGCAGACAAGACAAAGGTTGTTGGTGTTGTTGATAGTGTTGACGATTGTCGAAGATTGCAGATTAACATTGAGAGGATGCAGAAGTGGACTCAGAAGTGGGAGATGGATTTCAACCCGGAGAAGTGTGAGGTGGTACACTTTGGGAGGACAAACTCCAAGGCAGAGTACAACGTCAATGGCAGGATACTTGGAAGTGTTCAGGAGCAAAGGAATCTGGGGGTACGAGTCCACAGATATCTGAACGAAGCCTCACAGGTAGATAGGGTAGATAAGAAAACGTATGGGGTGTAAGATTTCATAAATCGTGGAATAGCGTGTAGGAGACGGGATGTAATGCTGCAGCGCTATAAAACTCTAGTTAGGCCATAATTGCAGTACTCTGTTCCGTTCTGGTCGCCTCAGGAAAGGAAGGATGTGGAAGCATTGGAAAGGGCACAGAGGAGTTTAGACAGTATGCTGACAAGTTTACAGAGTATAGATTCAGATCATAACTTAAGCCAGCTAGTGCTTTACTCTTTGAAGAAAATGAGGATAAGAGGAGACATGATAGAGATGTACAGAATATTAAGAGGAATAGGCAGAGAGGACAGCCAGCGCCTCTTCGTTAGGGCACCACTGCTCAGTACAAGAGGACATGGCTTTAAGGTAAGGTGAGGGAAGTTCAAGGGGGATATTAGAGGATGATCTTTCACTCAGAGAGTGGTTGGTGCGTGGAATGCACTGCCTGAGTCAGTGGTAGAGGCAGATACACTAGTGAAGTTTAAGACAGGCATTTGGAGGCTTTTAAAGTGGGGGATTATATGGGAGGCAGGGTTTGTGGGTTGGCACAACATTTTGGGCCGAATGGCTTATAATGAGCTGTACTATTCTATGTTATATGTTCTAAGTCCTTAACCACGGATAATGACATTGGAACCCAATCTTCCTCTGAAAATCAACACTGTTTAGGTTCCTGGTTTTAAAAGTGTTCTATATCTTAACATTTGTGCGATCAAGTTGCAACATGTCACACTTCTCCGTGTGAAACTCCACCTGCCATTTGTCCAACCCATAGCTTTAACTGATACATATCCTACTGCCTTTTGAGGTGAAATTTTGAAGGTACAGAATGTTTATGTTATTCTTTGGTTAAAATGAAAGGTTAAAGTTTTGAGAGAGCAATGGTTTTCAAGGGAGATTGGAAACTTGGTTCGGAAAAAGAGAGATCTACAATATACAGGCATCATGGAGTAAATGAGTTGCTCGAGGAATATACATAATGTAAGAAAAATCTCAAGAGAGAAATTAGAAAGGCTAAAAGAAGATACGAGTTTGGTTTGGCAAATAAGGTGAAAATAAATCCAAAGGGTTTCTCCAGTTATATTAATAGTAAAAGGATATTGAGGGATAAAATTGGTTCCTTAGAGAATCAGTGAAGAGCTATGTGTGGAGTTAAGAGAGATAGGGGAGATTTTGAACAATTTATTTTCTTCGGTATTCACTAAGGAAAACGATACTGAATTGTGTAATGTAAGGAAAACAAGTAGGGACGCTATGGAAACTATGGTTATTAAAGAGGAGGATGGACTGGCGCTCTTAAGGAATATAAAAATGGATAAATTTCTGAGTCCTGACAGGATTTCCATAGGACCTTATGGGAGGTTAGTGCATAAATAGCAGGGGGTCTGATAGAAATATTTCAAATGTCAGTAGAAGCGGGAATGGTGCCGGGAATTGGCGTGTTGCTCATGCAGTTCCGTTGTTTAAACTGGATTCTAAGAGTAAACCTGGCAATTGTAGGCCTGTCAGTTTGACGTCAGTGGTGGGTAAATTCATGCAAAGTATTCTTGGAGATGGTATATAAAATTATCTGGATAGACAGGGTATGATCTGGAACAGTCAACATGATTTTTGCGTGGTTGGTCATGTTTGTCAAATCTTATTGAATTTTTGAACAGATTACTAGGAAATTTGACGAGGATAAATAGTGGATGTGGTTTGTATGGATTTCAGTATATCCTGTTACAAGTTTCTGCGCGGAAGGTTTAGGCAGGTTCATTCTTTGGGTGTTTATACTGAAGTAGAAAAATGAATTCAACAGAGGCTGGATGGGAAATGCCAGAGAATAGTGGTGGATAACTCTTTGTCAGGTTGGAGGCCGGTGACTAGTGGTGTGCCTCCGGGATCTGTACTGGGTCCAATGTTGTTTGTTATATCCATTAATGATCTGCATGATGGAGTCGAGCGTATGCAGATAATACAAAGATAGGTGTCATTGTGGATAATGAAGTAGGTTTTCAATGCGTGCAGAGAGATTTAGGCCAGTTAGAAGAGTGGGTTGAAAGATGGCAGATGGAGTTTCATACTGATAATTGTGAGGTGCTACATTTTGGTAGGACTAATCAAAATAGGATCTGCATGGCAAAAGGTAGTGCATTGAGGAATGCAGTAGTGATCTACGAATAATTGTGCATAGTACCCTGAAGTTGCAATCACATGTGGATAGGGTGGTGAAGAAAGCTTTTGGTATGCTGGCCTTTATAAATCAGAGCATTGTGTATAGGATTTGGGACGTTATATTATAATTGTACAGGCATTGGCGAGGCCAAATTTTGAGTATTGTGTACAGTTCTGGTCACCGAGTTTTTGGAATGATGTCAACAAAATTGATGGAGTACAGAGAAAATTTACTAGAATGTTACCTGGGTTTCAGCACCTAAGTTGATGAGGAAGGTTGAACATGTCAAGTTGACGGCGACTAGATAGAGATATTTAACATTATGAGGGGGATACATAGAATTGACCTGGACAGTTTTCTTTCCTTTGAAAGTAGGGGAGATTCAAACAAGAGAACATGAGTTGAGATTTAGGGGCAAACGTTTTGGGGAATTTCTTTACTTGGAGAGTGGTAGCTGAGTGGAAAGAGCTAACTGTGGAAGTGGCAGAGGCAGTTGCGAAGTTGTCAATTAAAATAACATTAGATAGATCATGGAGGGTTATGGGCGAAGTGCAAGTCGGTGATACTAGGTGAGAGTAAGCGTTCGGCACGGAGAAGAATGGCCGAGAGGGCCTGACTCCGTGCAGTAATTGTCATATGGTTATACGGTTATACCTATTCTTTTCAGGTCTCATACACTATTCTCACCACCCATCCTCGTATCATCTGCAAACGTACTAATCTAAACTGTCATCCGGGTCATTCACATACATTATAGACAGGAGAGGTTTCAGTTACATCCACAAATACCGACAACTTCATGGTAGGGGAGCAACGTAAATCAATCACATCATGCAGAATAAAGGGTCACAGTCACAGAGAATCTGCGGTGCAGGTAGGGAATAAGGTGCAGCGGCAAAGGGGAAGCAGGTTACGAGGTCAAAAGTATATTTATCATGGTACAGGACAGTTCAATAGTCTGATGACTGTGGGGTAGAAGCTCTCCTTGAGCCTAGTGAAACAGGCCTTCGCATCTTCCCCTCCGATGGGAAGGTGCATAAGACAGAACGGCCGGCGTGGCTGGAAGTGGTTCTGTGATGCTGCTGGTTGCTTCATCGATGCGCCAGGAACTGTGGACGGAGTTCATGGAGGGGACGCACGTTTCGGAGCTGGGCTCAGCTCTTTCCACAACGCTCTGCAGTTTCCTAAGGTCACAGGTGGTGCCGTTTCCATATTTTTTGAGAGGAACCAGGGCGATTCATGAGAACAGGGTAGTAGACTTGATTAATAGGAAACTCAATAAGGCATTTAATGTTTCCAATTAGTGGGCTACTCTAAATCGGAAGTGTACGTATTTCAGTTGGACAAAGGCGTCCATGGAGCCATGGGGGAGGAACTTGCCAAAGGTGACTGGAAGGATACAAAGCAGGGATGACAGTGGAACAACAATTGCAGGAATTTCTGGGAATAATGCAGCAGGTGCCGGATTAGATCATTCCAAAGCGAAAGAGAGTTTCTAAATGGAGTAGGGGGCGACCGTGGATAACAAGGGAAGTCAAGGACAGTATAACAATAAAAGAGAACAATCATAACATAGCAAAGATGTGCGGGAAGCCAGAGGTTTGGGAAACTTTCAAAGAGCATCAGAACATAATTAAAAAGGCAATAAGGGACAAAAATTGAGGTACGAATCTAAGCTAGCAAAGAATATAAATGAGGATAGTAAAAGCTTCTTTTGGTATGTGAAGAGGAAATATATCAGTTAAGACCAAATTTGGGCCCTTGAAGATAGAAACTGTTGAATTTATTATGGGGAAAAAGGGAATGGCAGAAGAGATGAACAGTTGGATCTGTCTTCACTGGGGAAGACACAGCCAATATGCCAGATGGGCTTGGGGTATCTCAATGCAGAAAGCTTAATGGAAATGCGGTTGAGCTCAGAGAATTAATCAATACAGTGAATTATGAGATTGTAGCCATTACTAAGAATTGTGTGTAGGAAGAGCAAGCAGGAGAGCACCATATTTCGATGTGAGAAGGCAGAAAGAATTAAAGAAGGAGGGTGACATTATCAGGCTTAGAAAATGTTACCGCAGAGGACAATCAGGACAGGCAAGATAATTCGTCTAAGTGAGGCTTTATGGGTTGAAATGACGGAATGCATGACAATGTTACAACATATATCATAGAATAGTACACACAGTACGGGCACTTCGGCACACTCTTAAACCCCGCCCCTCCTATAACCCTCCTGCTGAATTTCCTCCATATAGCTGGCTGGTAATCTCTTAAATTCCACTACTGTATCTGCCCCCAACACTGACTCAGGCAGTGCATTCTATGCACCAACCACTCTCTGATTTAAAAACCTTCCTCTAATATCTCCCTTGAACTTTCCACCTCATACCTTAAAGCGATGTCCTCTTGATTTGAGCAGTGTTGACCTGGGGAAGAGGCGCTGGCTGTCCACTCTATCTATTCTTCTTAATATCCTGTATAACTTAGCATGACTTCTCTCATCCTCCTTCTCTCCAGGGAGAGAAAAAAAACATAGCTCTCTTAATCTCTGCTCATTATGCATATTCTATAAACCAGGCAGCATCCTGGTAAATCTCCTCTTTACCCTTTCCAATGAATCCACATCCTTCCTATACTGAGGCGACCAGAACTGGACACAGTACTCCAAGTGTGTCCTAACAGTTCTATAGAGGTGCATCATTACCCGCGACTCTTAAATTCTATCCCTCGTCTTATGAAACACTCCGTAATCTTTCTTAACTAACCTAAATACCTGTGAGTCAACTTTCAGGAATCTATGGACATATATTTCCAGACATCTCTTCTCCTCCACGCTACCAAGTATGCTGCAATATACTTTGTACTCTGCCTTTGGGATTGTCCTTCCAAAGTGTACCACCTCACACTTCTCCGGCTTGAACTCCATCTTCCAATTCTCAGCCCACTTCTGTATCCTTTCAATGTCTCTCTGCAATCTTCAACAATCCGCAGCACTATCTGCAACACCACCAACCTTTGTGTCGTCTGCAATCTTGCCAAACCACTCTTCTACCCCCACATCCAGTTCGTTAATAAAAATCACAAAAAGTAGAGGGACCAGAACAGATCCTTGAGGGGCACCACTAGCCACAATCCTCCAATCAGAATGGACTCCGTCCACAACGACCCTCTGCTTTCTGCAGGCAAGCCAATTCTGAATCTTCCCTGGATTCCATGGCTTCTGACTTTCTGTATAAGCCTACGGTTTGGTATTTCAGGAAGACAAGCCAGGATGGGACACTCTCAGTGAAGAGGATGAACCTTGGGAAGAGATAAAGTATAGATGGACCCAGATTACGGGATAACGTTTCCCAGAAATTGAGGTCAAGGCTAGATAGGGCGGTGAGGGAGTCTGTAGCTCAATTTGCAATCACAGAATGCAGAATAAAGTGTCACAGTTACAGAGAGAGGGCAGGGCGGGCAGGCGATAAGGTGCAAGGGGCCACGACGAGATAGATCGTGAGGTCAGGAGACCATCTGATCGTTCTCGGGGGCGTTCGATAATCTGATATTTCCCACACACCCCCCGATGGGAGGGAGTCTGGGTTGGGCAGGGGTCTATGATTAATCTGGCTGCTGCACCGAGGCAGCAGGGAATGTAGGCAAGAGGCCACGGTGGGAACTTGTTAGATTTCCATATTTGGTGAGAGCCACTGAGACGGACGATTAGGGAAGTGTAGTAGACAAAGATGTATAGGGATTTCAATCAGGCATTGGTTGGGCTGCTCTGTATAATGGGGTGGAGCCCAGGGAGATTAGACGGACCGATTTGATTGCTGATTACCTGTTTGTCCTGATTGCCAGATAAAATCTACAATGGCTTTAACAAATCCAGTCACAAGATCCCAGATGGTAGATCAGTTTGGGAGATTGAAGAGAGAAAGGGAGGAAGAGACGGAGAAAGAAAGGAGAGGTGAGAGAGATGTAGTATTTGAGGAAGACAAGCCAGGATGGGACATTCACAGGAAGAGGGGGAACCCTGGGGTGCGTTATAGAATAGATGGACTCAGGGTTACGGGAAAACGGTTCCCAGAAATTGCGGTCAATGATAGATAGGGCAGTAAAGATTGCATCTTTATCAATCAAGGCACTGTGTACAGGAGTAGAGAGGTCACTTTGCAGTTGTACAGGATGTAGGGTAGGCCGACCTTGGAGTACAGTATTCAGTTTTTTGTTCAACTGCTCCAGGAGAAATGCCACTGAGCAGCAACGACTGCAGAGGGAGATTTACGCGTATGTTGCCGAGAATCCGAGGGACTGAGTTATGGAGATAATTCAGGCAGTTTAGGATTTTATACCTTGGAGTTCATGGGTGACCTTACAGAGGTTTATAAATCCATGTGGGGCACAGACAATATGAATGCGCAGAGTCATTTTCTGCAGACTTCTAGAATCGAGGACAGAACGCACACTTCTGAGGCGATAGTAGAAAGATATTTAACTGCGGACCAGAGTGACACTTTTTTTTAATCAGACGGTGCTCCATTTGTGGAAGGAACTGCCAGAGGGAAGGGTCGATGCAGATGCATTTACACTTGTACAGTTGTGCGTACGTCACGTGACCCCCCCTCAGAATGGCATCATCAAAGTTAACTCTGACCTGCGTGTGACATTTCTCCTGGTCCAGACGCAATAGGAGGATCTTCTTCGTTAGCGATGGGAAGCTCATTTTGGAGAAGGTTCAGCCGCGAGTAGGTGGGGTCCAGATCATCTAGGACAGAATGCAAGAGAATGTGTCAGAGAGGCAAATAGAAGGGCAAGGGACAGGTAGAGACTGGGGGAGACAGAGTGAGAGACAGGTAGAAAATATGAGGGACAGGGTGAAGAGAGTGGAGAGAGACGTGGACACTGAGCAGTAGATGGAGGGACGGATGGAGACGGGAAATAGGGTGACAGATGAAGGTGATGAACGGGAAAATGGGAGAGAATGGGGAGGCTGAACGAGGAGAGGAATTCGACAATCTGTGGGAATGGAGAAGATGGAACGAGGTTATGAGTGAAGCGGCAGTGTGAAGAGTAAGAGCGTTATCGAAAGTGTCAGGGAGAGACGGGCAGAGTGAGGGGAGAAAAATGGCAGAGGTTGCGAGAGGGACAGAAGGAGAGAGAGACAATGGGTGATAGAGGGGGAAGAGAGAGGGTTAAGGTTTTATTATTTTGGTCGTGGTTGTACTGTTGTTTGCAACTTGTTTTGTCACACATTGGAAATATGATGGTCTTTTGGGGATTACAATGCAATAGGGCTTTCCTTTCTTTCCTGTCTGATTGCAAGAGGACGAGCGGTAGGTAACGTGGTTGCTCACAGTACCAGAGACCCGAGTTAAACAAATCTCAATATATATTTAAAAAAAAAAGATTCACAAGGTTGATTATCATTTACATATACAAGTGGCTGTTTGTTTTTTGTGATGTCAATGACTGATCTGAATTAAAATGGAGATGGCTGGCTGCTAAAATCAGTAGACCCTATCGCCAGAAGATATAGGAGCAGAAGGGGGCCATTTGACCCATTGAGTCTGCTCCGCCATTCAATAACGGGGTGATCCAATCCTCCAGCAATCCCCACTCCCATTCCTTCTCGCCATATCATTTGGTATCTTGGCTAAACTAGAACCTATCTATCTCTGCCTTAGATTCATCCAATGACTTGTCCTCCACAGCCGTTTGTCGCATCAAAAACCGCAGATTTTCCAACCTCTGACTAAAGTAAGTTCTCCCTAATATCAGTTCAAAAACGAGGTCCATCAATCCTGATTCCTGCCCTCTTGTTCTCGACTTCCCTACCAAGGGAAATAACTTTGCTGTATGTAATCCGCTCAGTACTCTTAGCATTCGGAATTTTTCTATGCAATCCCCCTCCTCCTCCTGAATTCCAGGGTATACAGCCCGTGAGTTTCCGGACGTTCCTCATACGGTACCCCTTCATTCCTGGAATCATTCTCGTGAATCTTCTCTGAAACCTTCCAATAACGGAATACATTTTCTAAAATAAGGAGCCCAAAACTGCTAACAATACTCCAAGTGTGGTCTCACCAGTGCCTTATACAGCCTCAACATCACATCCCTGCTCTTATATTCTATACCTGTAGAAATCAATACCTGCATTGCATTGGCCTTTTTCACCATTGACTCAAACTGTAGGTTAAATTTTAGAGTATCCTCCAGAAAGACTCCAAAAGTCCCTTTGCATTTCTGCATTTTGAATTCTCTCCCCATCTAAATAATAGTATGCCCGTTTATTTCTTCCAACAAACTACATGAACGTACACTTTCCAACATTGTATTTCATTTGCCACTTCGTTTCCCATTCCTATAAATTATCTACGACGTTCAGCAGCATCTCTGTTTCCTCAACACTTCTCGCTCCTCCAACTATATTTGTGTCAGCGGGAAATCATTGACATGCATCGCAAAAAGCAAAGATTCCAGCACCGAACCCTGTGGAACTCCACTGGTAACCGCCAGCCAGACGGAATAGGATCTCTTTATTCCCAGTCTCACTTTGCTGCTGATCAGTCAATGCTCCACACACTCTTCTTTGGGCCCTATACTTTTATGGTCTCTTATTTTCCCAAGCAGCCTCATGTGCGGCACCTTGCCAAAGGCCTTCTGAAATTACAAGTTTACCATCTCTACTGCTTCCCGTTAGACTTCCCTGCTAGTAGTTTCCTCAGAAAAATGCAGTAGGTTAATCAGGCAGGATGTTCCTTCCAGGACAATATGCCGGTTTCGGCCTACCTTATCATTTGCCTGCAGGTATTCCGTAAACTCATCTGTAGATTCCTTTCTGCTGCATCCCACCCTTCCTAAATAGCAGAGTAGCATCTTGAATTTTCCAGCCATCTGGTACAATGCCAGAATCTATCGTTCCTTGAAAGGTCATTGTTAGTGCCTCCGCCATCTCTCCAGCTACTTTCTTCAGAACCCGAGGGTGTATTCCATCGGGCCCAGTAGATTTATCCACCCTCAGACCATTAAGCATTCTGAGCACCTTCTCATACATAATTTTCACTGCACAAACATTTTTGAATATCCGCATACTGCAGACTTCTTCAACTCTGAAGTCGGACGCAACATTTACATTCAGTTCCTCTGCCATCTCTGCGTCTCTCATTACCATATCCCCAGCATCATTTTCTATTGGTCCAATAACTACCCTTGAATCTCTTTCACCCTTTATATACACAAGCAAAAACTTTTAGTATTTTCTTTGATATTAGTCACCAGCTTCCTTTCATAATTCATCTTTTCCTTCGTAATGACCTTCTTAGTTTCCTTCTGCAAGTTTTTAAAAGCTTCCCAATCCTCATATAATATGACTGATACAGCCTAATAAAGACAAGAATCCTATATGCCTTCATAAATCCCTGTCAGTAAGCATGGCCACGAGCAATGACATTGCACCACAAGATCCCTCTGATAATCAACACCGTTTTGGTTCTTGTCTTTAATAGTTTGTTACTGGTTACCATTTTACCTACCAAAGTGTAAATTGTGCGTTTTTCTGTGTTAAGCTCAATCTGCCATTTCGCCAACCCATATCTGAAACTGATCCATGCCCTACTGCATTCATTGCAGATCTCCTACACGGTCCCTAACACCACTCAACTTCGTATTAGGTACAGACTTACCAACCCTCCATCCACATTTTCAACGACATCATTTATTTTCATCAACAACAGGACAGGTCTCAGCAACATCCATAGATTCAGCTAACTTCGCTGGAATACAACGCGGTACACCAGTCACAGGAAGTGACAGTGTAAAGCGTCACAGTTACAGAGGAAGTGCACGGAGGCACACAAGAATGTTGAAGGGCCACGAGGAGATGATTGTGAGGTTAAGCGTACCTGATATCCCAATACGGGACCGTTCAATATTCTGATAGCAGTTGAATAGAAGCTGTCCTTGCGCCTAGTTACAGCTATATAAAACCATGGATAGATCCTATTTGGAGCACTGTGTTCACTGTGGGAATGCTATAGAGACAGTACAGAGTAGATTTACAAGGTTGTTGCCTGGATTGGGTAGCGTACCTCATGAGAATAAGCTGAGTGATCTTGGAACTTTCTCCTCAGAAAGACGGCGGATAATAATTGGCCTGAGAGACTTTAAGATCACAAGAGGCATTGATCACGTAGTTAGCCAGACGCTGTTTCCCAGAGGTGTAATGGCTAACACCAGTGAACAGAGCTTTATAGTGCTTGGAAATAGGTGTCGAGGGTGTGACGGGGTAAGACTTTCACACAGAAAGTGGTGAGTGCGTGGAAAGCACGGCCGTCGACGGTGGTGGAGGAGAGTGCAATAGGGTCAATAAAGAGCCTCTTAAATAGGCACATGGAGCTTAGAAAAATAGAGGGCTCTGCGGCATAGAAATTCCAGGCAGTTTATGGAATAGTTTACATGGTCGGCAGAACATTGTGGGCCGAAGGGCCTAAATGTGCTGTAGACTTCTATGTTCTAGTGAGACATCTTTTCCCATGGGGTGGGGGCAGAAGACAGCATGACCGGGTAGTGGGTTTGGTTCTTTGATCACGATGACAGCAGGCAGTATAGGCAGTTCCTGGAGGGATGCATTTTGCCGAGAAGAGTTCAGCTGTGTCCACGGTGTTCTGCAGTTTCTTTCGCTCAGGGGCGGAGCAGTTTCTATATGAGGATTCAGGAACCCGGACGGTTCATGACAGCAGGGTGGTAGACGTGATGTGTAGGGAACTCAATAAGGCGTTTAATGTTTCCACTTGTTGGCTAATCTGTAGATTGGTTTGGGACCCAGAGAGATTTGACCGACTGGTTTGTGCGTATTTGTAGGCATAATGGACGCTGAATTTAACAATTCCAAACACGAGGTCCCAGTTGGTAGATTGCTCAGGAAGATGGAAGGCACGGAGGTAGGGAGAGACGGAGAAGGAAAGGAGCAGTGACAGAGGGAGGAAGAAGGGAAGATTGGGACGGTGGAAGATAGAAGAGAGAGGGCGATGCTAGATTATATGAGACCCGAGGTGAAATGTCGGGCTGATTTAACCCGGATGACAGGTCAAGCTCTAGTAGTGTATGTATCGTACTTAACATGGCTATTAACAATTGTTCAGATGGTTATCTGTTCTGGAGGATGATGTGGAATCGAGGAGATATATCTGATTAACTGGATTGCGGTGGACTGGTCAAGTCGGGATGGTGGATGTACTGAACCCATATTCTAACAGTGTCCCAGATGGTATATGCTCTGGAATATGGGCGCGACGCAGGGCCGGCTGGCTGACTGAATATAGAAATGGCTCTGTGTCCGGAGCAAAGGTTTAATGTTGCAGTTCTTTTCTCAGACGAGGCGCCCGTCACGAGCTGAAGGAAATGCTATTTAAATCGGACATGTGTGAGTAATCGTATTTCAGTAAGACAGCCCAGTGTTGGATTTTCACAACGATTCGGAGGAACACTGAGGAGTGTTAGAGAACAGAAGGACCCGAGGTACAGGGACACGGTTCCCAGAAAGTGAAGTGACAGGTAGACAGGACGGTGAAGAATGCGTCTGAACGCAGGCCTTCATCAGAAAGTCACTGAGTACAGGAGTCGGGCGACCACGTTGCAGTTGTACCGAAAGTCGGTGAGGTCGCAGGTGGAGTACGGTGCTCAGTGTTGGACGACCGGTTCCCGGAGACATGCCATAGAACTGGAAATGAGTGCTCGGGGAGATTTTGGGCGACGTTGCCGGGACTCCAGGGACTCAGTTCGGGAAAGAGGTTGGGTTGATTGTAACTTTATTCCTTGTAGGGCAGGCGTGACCGTTCAGGGGTTTATAAAACCACAAGGAGGACAGACAGAGTGAATGGGCGCAATTATTTCCCCTGGATCTGGACAGTCGAGGACCAGAGCGCACAGGTATAAGGAGAAAGGGGAAAAAAGATTCAACTGGTGAGCCGATTGACAACCATTTGTTACTCAGATGGTGGACAGTCTGTGGAACCAGCTGCCAGGGCATTGGTCGATGCAGATGAATTATCACTATATATAACGTATAGCACGTGACCCCTTCAAAACATGAAATCTGACCTGCCTGAGCAGTCGTTGGCATTTCTCCTGGTCTCGGCGCCAGAGGAGGATTTTCTTCCTTAGCGATGGGAATTTCATTTTGGTGAAAGTTCAGCTGAGAGTAGGTGGGGTCCAGATAATCTGGAACAGAATGGAAGAGAATCTGAGAGAGAGACAAATAGAAGGGCAAGAGACGGGTAGAGAATGGTGAGGCGGAGTGGGAGACCGGGAGAAAATTTGAGGAAGATGAGGAAGTGAGCAGAGAAAGAAGTGGAGACTGAGCAGCAGATGGATGGACAGAGAAGGGAAATCGTTTGAGAGATAAAGCCGATGGACGGGAAAATAGGAGAGAATGGGGAGACAGAACGAGGAGAGGAATTCAACAGGCAGTGTGGACGGAGAAGAAGGAAAGGGACGGTTTGCACCTTAACAAGCGGGGGGCCTGCGTTCTGGCAGGCCGGTTTGCCACTGCAACACGGGTGTGTTTAAACTAGTAAGTGGGGGGACAGGTGAGTACGAACTCGAAATATAAGGACACAGTTAAAGGGAAAGAGTGAAACAGAAAACTTAACAATGACAACAGAATTAAAGGGGTAGAAAGCTCAGGAAGGGATCGGAGAGTATGGCCAAGTGCAACAGCAGTCCGTGTGAGAAGCGAGGGGAACGAAAAGTATTATATATGAATGCACGAAGTATAAGAAATAAAGTGGATGAGCTTGACGCTCAGATGGAAATTATAGGATGCTATAGGAATAACATAGACATGGCTGCAAGAGGACCAGGGCTGGGACATGAATATTCAAGCGTATACGTCCAATCGAAAGGACAGCAGGTGGACAGAGGGGCTGGGGAGACTCTACTGGTGAGGAATAAAATTCAGTCCCTTGCGAGGGGAGACATAGAATCAGGAGATGCAGAGTCAGTATGGATAGAACTGAGAAATTGGAAGGGCAAAAATGCTCTGATGTGAGTTGTCAACAGGCCCCCCAATAGTAGCCGGGATATAGGGTGCAAGTTGAATCAAGAGTTAAAATTAGCATGTCGCAAAGGTAATGCAACATGCAGGGAGACTGTGAAGATCAGGTTGGCACTGTACCCCAAGAAATGGAGTTTGTGTAGTGCGTCCGAGATGGATCCTTAGAGCAGATTGTACTGGAGCCTAGAAGGCAGAAGGCAATTGTGGATCTAGTGTTGTGTAATGGACGGATTTGAGAAGGGAACTGGAGGTAAAGGAGCCATTAGGAGATAGTGACCAGAATATGATGTTTTAATCTACAATTTGAGAGGGAGTAGGGAAACTGGGATGTGTCAGTTTTACAGTTGAAAAAAGGGAACTATGGAGCCATGAGGAAGGACCTAGACAAAGTTGACTGGAAAGATACCCTAGCAGGGGTGACACTGGAACAGGAAGAAGGACTCTAAGGGGATTAGGGGGCGTCCGTGGCTAATAAGGGAAGTCAAGGACAGTATAAAAATAAAAGAGAAGTATAAAATAGCAACGATGACCGGCAAGCCAGATGATTGGGAAACATTTAAGGAGCAACAGAAGATAACAAAAAATACAATAGGAGGAGAAAATATGGGGGACGAAGGTAAGCTAGCCAAGAATACCGAGGAGAATAGTAAAAGCTTCTTTGTTTGTGAAGAGGAAAAAAAAAACATTTAAGGCCAAAGTTGGGCCCCTGAAGGCAGAAACGGGTGAATTTATTATAGGGAACAAGGAAATGGCAGACGAGTTGAACAGATACTTTGGAACTGTCTTCACTAGGGAAAACACAGACAATTTCCCAGATGCGGTCAGAGGACCTAGGGCAACGGAGTAACTGACGGAAATCCACATTAGTCAGAAAATGTTGTTGGTTAGACTGATGGGACTGAAGGCTGATAAATCCCGAGGGCCAGATGGTCTGCATGCCAGAGTACTTAAAGAAGTGGGTCTAGAAATCGTGGACACATTCGTAACAATTTTCCAATGTTCTATTGATTCAGGATCAGATCCTGAGGATTGGAGGATAGCTAATGTTATCCCACATTTTAAGAAAGGAGGGAGAGAGAATACAAGAAATTAGCCTGACATCAGTGGTGGGGAAGTGCTGGAGTCAACTATAAAAGATGAAATAGCGGCACATGTGGATAGCAGTAACAGGATCGGTCGATTCATCATGGATTTACGAAGGGGGAAGCATGCTTGACGAATTTCTGGAATTTGTTGAGGATGTAACTATGAAAATGGACAATGGAGAGCCAACAGATGCAGTGCATCTGTGCTTTCAGAAAGTCTTTCATGAGGTCCCACATAGGAGAATAGTGGGCAAAATTAAAGCACATAGTATTGGGAGTAGGGGACTAACATGGATATAAAATTGGTTGGCAGACAGGAAACAAAGAGTCGGGATTAACGGGTCCTTTTCAGAATGGCAGGCAGTGACTAGAAGGGTACCGCAAGGCTCGGTGCTAGGATCGCACCTATTTACTATATACATTAATAATTTAGATGAAGGGATTAAAAGTAGCATTAGCAAATTTGCAGATGACAGAAAGCAGGGTGGCAGCGTGAAATATGAGGAGGATGTTAAGAGAATGCAGGCTGACTTAGACAGGTTGGGTGAGTGGGCAGATACATGGCAGATGCAGTTTAATGTGGATAAATGTGAGAATATCCACTTTGTGGCAAGTGCAGGAAGGCAGATTACTAACTGAATGGTGTAAAATTAGGAAAAGCGGAAATACAACGAAATCTAGGTGTTTTTGTACATCAGTCACTGAGCGCACGCATGCACGTACAGCAGACAGTGCAGAAAGCTAATGGCATGTTTGCCTTCATAACAAGGGGAGTTGAGTATAGGAACAAAGAGGCCCTGGTGAGACCACACCTGGAGTATGGTGTTCAGTTTTGGTCTCCAAATTGGAGGAAGGACATTCTTGCTATTGAGGGAGTGCAGCGTAGGTTCACGAGGTTAATTCCCGGGATGGCGGGAATGTCATATGTTGAAAGATTGGAGAAACTGGGCTTGTATACACTGGAATTTAGAAGGATGAGAGGGGAACTGATTGAGACATATAAGATTGTTAAGGGATTGGACACGCTGGAGGCAGTAAACATGCTCCCGATGTTGGTGGAGTCCAGAACGAGAGGTCATATTTTAAGACTAAGGGGTAGGTGATTTAGAACTGACTTGAGGAAAAGCTTCTTCACCCATAGAGTTGTGGATCTATGGAATGCTCTGCCTCAGAAAGCAGTGGAGGCCATTTCTCTGGATGCTTTCAAGAAAGAGTTGGATAGAGTTTTAAAGATAGCGGAGTCAAGGGTTATGGGAAAAAGGAAGGAACTGAGCACTGTTTGTGGATAATCAGCCACGATCACAATGAATGGCGATGCTGGCTCGAAGGACTGAATTGCCTACTCCTGTATTTATTGTCTATTGTCTATTGCGTACAGGAGTAAGGCGGTCATGTTGCATTTGTACAGGACTTCGATGAGGCCGCGCTTGGAGTACGGTATTCAGTGTTGGTCAGCATGTTCTCGGAAAGATGCCACAGAGCTGGAATGAGTGCTCGGGGAGATTTATGACAACGTTACCGGGACTCCAGGGACAGAGTTAGGGAAAGGGTTGATTGCGACTTTATTTGTTGTAGAGCAGGGATGACATTTCAGAGGTATATGAAGCCACGAGGAACACAGACAGAGTGAATGAGCGCAATTATTTCCCCTAGATTTCGAAAATGGAGGACAGGAGCGCATAGGTATAAGGAGACAGGGGAAATAGATTCAGCTGGTGAGCCGATTGATTACCGTTTGTTACCCGGATGGTGGCCAGTCTGTGGAACGAGCTGCCAGGGTATTGGTGGAGAAGAATACATTACACACTTGGCCATTTGGCAGTATGACATGTGAACCCTCCAGAATGACGTCGTTGTTGCATCACTGACCTGCTTGTCTATTGGTGAGGCGTTCGACTTTCCGAATGTTCAGATCGGTGTCGGTGCAGGTCAGATCGTCTGCGAGAGAGTGATAGACAAGTGTGAGATAGCGCGATAGAGAATCGGGGACAGTGAGGTGCAGAGGGAAGGGAAGAGAGTACAGACACGATGGGGGGAGATGGTTGGGGACAGCGAAAGGAATGAAAGGAGAGGCAACAGAGAGAAGCGAGACAGGGAGTACAACGACAGAGCGAGTGAAAAGGATTAATTGAGTTGTTGAGAGGGGGTGACTGAAGAGTGGCGATGGGTGGGAAAATGGAGCAGAATTGGGGAAAGAGAACGAGGAGCAATAGGAGAGAGAGAGAGTAAAGTGAGGTGAGGGGAGAGAGGTAGTCAGTGCGGAGTGTAGGATTAAGAGGCGAGGCAGACTGGTGAGAGAGTGTAAAGTGAAGGGTAGTGAAATGTGTGGAAGAGAGGATGGAAGAGTCAAAAGGAGAGAGTGAGAGGGGGAAAGATTGCAGAAACAGATCCAAAGTTGAAGTGACAGAGGGGAGAAGATTAAGTTAGTGAGCAATGTGAGAGGGGAGAGTTAATGGGTATAAAGGGGTAGAGAGATGCTGGGAGATAGTTAGAGAGCGGACAGAATAATCACGCGAGACGGAGACAAATGTGGAGAGAAAGAGGGGAGGGGGAGGCAGCGGATGCAGTCTATATGGACTTCAGCAAGGCCTTTGACAATGTTCCACATGGAAGGTTAGTTAAGAAGGTTCAGTCGTTAGTTATTAATGCTGGAGTAATCCAATGGATTCAACACTGTCTAGATGGGAGATGCCAGATAATTGTTTATCGGGATGGAGGCCGGTGACTAGCGGGGTGCCTCAGGGATCTGTTTTGGGTCCAATGTTGTTTGTAATATACATATATCATCTGGATGATGGGGTGGTAAATTGGATTAGTAAGTATGCCGATGATACTAAGGTAGCAGGTGTTGTGGATAATGAGGTGGGTTTTCAAAGCTTGCAGGGAGATTTATGCCGGTTAGAAGAATGGGCTGAACGTTGGCAGATGTAGTTTAATGCTGAGAAGTGTGAGGTTCTACATTTTGGTAGGAATAATCCAAATAGAACATACAGGGTAAATGGTAGGGCATTGAGGAATGCAGTGGAACAGAGAGATCTAAGAATAACAGTGCATAGTTCCCTGAAGGTGGAGTCTCATGTAGATAGGGTGGTGAAGAAGGGTTTTGGAACGCTGGCCTTTATAAATCAGAGCCATTGAGTACAGAATTTGGGATGTAATGTTAAAATTGTACAAGGCATTGGTAAGGCCAAATTTGGAATATTGTGTGCAGTTCTGGTCACCGAATTATAGGAAAGATGTCAATAAATTAGAGAGAGTGCAGAGACGATTTACTAGGATGTTACCTGGGTTTCAGCACTTAAGTTGCAGAGAAAGGTTGAACAAGTTAGGTCTCTATTCATTGGAGCGTAGAAGGTTGAGGGGGGATTTGTTCAAGGTATTTAAAATTTTGAGAGGGACAGATAGAGTTGACGTGAATAGGCTGTTTCCATTGAGAGTAGGGGAGATTCAAACGAGAGGACATGATTTGTGAGTTAAAGGGGAAAAGTTGAAGGGAAACACGAGGGGGTATTTCTTTACTCAGAGAGTGATAGCTGTGTAGAATGAGCTTCCTGTAGAAGTAGTAGAGGCCAGTTCAGTTGTGGCATTTAAAGGTAAAATTGGATAGGTATATGGACGAAAGCTGTGGAGGGTTATGGGCTGAGTGCGGAGAGGTGGGACTGGGTGAGATTAAGAATTCGGCACGGGCTAGAAGGGCCGAGATGGCCTGTTTCCGTGCTGTGATTGTTATATGGTTATATGGAAAGGGAGAGTATGTGAGAGAGGGAATAGTGGGACAGATAGCGTGAAAGAGGTCAGGGAGAGAGTGAGTACGGAAGAGAGAGAGGTTTAAGGAGGGATAGAGAGGGGAGGGGGCGTTAGAGAGGAGCGAGTGAGAGAGAGCAGCAAGGGGAGAATAGTTAGACCGTAAAGATAGGGGGTGATGAGGGACAAGGGGCAGAGTGAGGCCCAGAGAGGGGAGAGTGGACGAGATGGGAAAAGGGGGACAGAGGGGAGAAGAGAAGGGAAACAGAAGAATGAGTGTGAGAGGGAAAGGGAGAGAGGTAAGGTTTGTGCAGAGTGAGGTGGGGGTTGTAGATGGAAAATACGAGAGTGGATTAAAAATATATTTTCGAGGTCTCCCTCATCACTGCATCTCTCATTGCCCTCTCTAAACACCACCCTTCCCACGGTGCTGCTGAAACACCTGCCATCCCACAACGCTCCCTCCCTCCGCCGTCTAAGCGCTCCCCCCTCAGTCACCCTCCCACCCCACCGCCCCGAACACGAGACATCCACTACACTGCCCCCATGACATTCCGTCCTCCCACATCACACTCTCTACACCCCACTACACAACACTGTCCCCATGACATTCCGTCCTCACACATCACACTCTCTACACCCCACTCCACAATGCTGCCTCGATAATGCCCTCAGATGCTAGTCGCTCCACGCCAACCTTCACAAAGCACGCCAGCATCACTGACGCCCCCACCCCCTCACATTGCTCCCTCCAATTATCCTGTCCTCCGCGTTCCCTCTGACATATTCTCAAACAGCGAATCATTAGGGTGAGCTGTCAGTTGGCACTGAGGTTTCTCGACAGGATTCGACAAATTACATGACCGCAGTCAAGGCAACAACAATGAAACTGACTTCCATCTCTACGGACATGGGACACAGAGAGGGTTTAGGCTTTAGTCTCCACCTACGGTACATCAGTTTCAGAAACTGGCTGAGGTTCCCTCATCATCGACCCAGTCAACACAGGGTGAATCTCCCTGTGCAGCTCACAAGTCCTGGGCTTAGACACAGAGTGACGCTCCCTCCCCAATGTGCCGTCACCAAACCCCAGGGACAAACGCAGCGGGGGTTTCCATCCACACTCTCCAACACACGCCCTGGGAGCCAGACTCAAATTGAAACGCCCTCCCTCCGTCTTTCAATCCCACTCACCTCGGGAAGGTGCCACTGAGCCAGTATTTGTGCGTTTCATATTCATGTAAGTATCGCTGTCGTCCATCCTGTCGACGATTCTCTGCGTATCTGAGCTCAGGAAGGAGAAGTAACCGTTGTTAGAGTAAGCCCGTTTTGACAAGTGAGTCAGACCGACACCAAAAAATACAAGCTGAACAGCTGAAAAATAGAGGAAGCGAAAGCTGGGGGTGGGAGAGGAACCGTGGAGAGGGAATGAGAGTGCGAGAGAATGGCCGCAGAGATGGACTTCAGTAAAACCTTTGACAATGTCCCACATAGGAGGTTTGTTAAGAAGATTCGGTTGCAAGGTATCGATGATAAAGTAGTAAACTGGATTCGACATTTGCTCAATGGGAGATACCAGAGAGTGGTAGTGGATGATTTTTTCCCTGAGTTGAGGCTTGTGACTATTGGTGTGCCACAGGGATCAGTGCTCGGTCCATTGTTGTTTGTAATCTATATCATTAATCTGGATGATAATGAGGTAAACTGGATCAACAAATGTGCTGATGATACAACGATTGGAGGTGTAATGGACAGTGAGGTAGGTTTTCAAAGCTTGCAGAGGGATTTGGACAAGCTGGGGAAACGGACTGTAAAATGGCAGATGGAGTTTAATACAGACAAGGGTGAGGTGCTGCATTTTGGATGGGAAAATCAAGGTGGAACGTACAAGGTAGGGCACTGAGGAGTGCTGTAGAATAGAGGGACCTGGGGATACAGATTGGTCTTTATAAATCACAGTATTGAGTTTAAGAGCTGGAATGTTATGATGAGGTTGTATAAGATATTGGACAGATCGAATTTGCAGTAAGGTGTGCAGTTTTGGTCACCTAATTACAGGAAGGATATTAATAAGTTTGAAAGAGTGTAGAGAAGGTTTAAAAGGATGTTGCCGGGACGTGAGAAACTAAGTTACAGAGCAAGGTTGAATAGGTTACGACATTATACCCTGGAGCGTAGGATAATGAGGGGAAATTTGGTAGAGGTGCATAAAATAATGATGGGCATAGAGAGAGTGAACGCAAGCAGTCTTTTTCCACTGGGGCCAGGAGAGAGAAAAATAACAGAGGTCATCTGTTAAGGGTGAAGGTGGAAAAGTTTAAAGGGGACATTATGGGGGGCTTCTTGACGCAGAGAGTGGTGAAAATGTGGGAAGAGTGGACAGATGATGTGGTAATTGCGGGCTCACTTTTAACATTGAAAACTTGGACAGGTAAATGGATGAGAGGTGTATGGAGGGATAGGGGCCAGGTGCAGGACGGTGGGACTAGGCAGATAAATAGTTCGGCACAATCTACAAGGGCCAAAAGGCCTGATTCTTTGTTGTAATGTTCTATGTTTCTATGGATCAGCCACAATGAAATGGTGGAGCAGACCCAATTACCCAAATGGTCTAATTCTGCTCCTACATCTTACGTTCCTATGATATGTTTCTTTTGTTTTATTGTGGAAAAACTAAATGCTGTTGCTAAGCTTGACTAGCTGAGGACTGAGGCCCCGAATAACACAGGATAAGATGCAGAAGCCGCTCTGCTTGTGCGAGCTAACAGAAGTTTGCAAAGATTCATTCCAAGAATGAGGTAATGTTAACTTTTCTCCGACACTGTCGTGGTAATGGAGGAACTAACTGCAGACGTGCAGTTCCAAATTTGTGCACCGCTCGGATGCATTCGTAGACTGGCTGATATCTGGCAAGTGCTTCTTGAAATCGCTCACTGTGAATCATCCCCTGAACATTTACCAAATGTCTTCCGTACTTTTCCATGAGAACATATGTTTTCAAATTAAGCTTCCATTTTCCTGCCTGATAACTTCATAAATGACCTTACTCCAATTAAGTGTTTTTCTAATTGTCTCTGTCCATCTCTCCAATGCAGCTTTAATGGAAATAGAATTATGAACACTATCTCCAGAATGCTTTTCCACTGAGAGATATGAAACCTGACCAGTTTGATTTCCCTGTACCAAATCAAGTACAACCTCTCCTCTTGTAGGCTTACCTACATGTTGTGTCACGAAACATTACTGCAACCCACGTAACAGACTCCACTCCACCTAAACCCCTTGCTCTAGGGAGATAGCAATCAAAATTTGAGAAATTAAACTCTGCCATCCCGACTACTCTGTCATTATCGCGTCTTTCCAGGATCGGGTTTCCTGTCTGCTACTCGATATCTCTGCTATTACTGGGCGGCCTATAAAAACACCCATTAAAGTTATTGAACCCTTACTGTTACTAATCTTCATCCTCAGAGACTCTGTAGAGAATTCCGGCATGGCGTACACCTTTTCTGTAGCTGTGTCACTATCTCTGTTCAACAGTGCCACTACCCCTCCTCTTTTGCCTCCCTCCATGTCTTTCTGTAACTTCAAAACTCGACCCCGAAAGTAACCATTCCTGTCCCTGAGGCATCGAAGTATCTGTAATGGCCACCAGATCAGAATTCAAAGGAGACAGTGATCACACTCTCCTTCCTTTATCATAACATTGGAGAGGGATAGGAACAGATCAGTTAGCAAAGCGTTTAATTGAATTAAGCCAAAATACGGGGCTAACAGGCAGGAATTGATAAGCATAAATTGGGATCAGGTGTTCTCAGAACTGTAAGAAAGAGTTATGATACATGTTTACGGGATATTTGGTTGGAGTTATGCATTGGCATGTTCCAATGAGAAGGGGAAAGTATGGTACGGTACAGAAACCGTGGTCAACAAAGGCTGTTGGAAATTATGTCAATAATAAAAGAAGGCCTTATGAAAAGTTTAAAAGTTAAGCAGATGACGGAGATCTGGAAGATTATAAAGCTAGCCGGAAGGAGCTTCAGAAAGAAATTAGGAGCCAGAAGTGGCATTAAGAAGCCTTTGGAGGTTAGGATTCAGCTGCACCGCAGCATACTCGATAAGTATGTGAAGAACAAATGGATAAGACGTGAGGGATTGGGACGAATCAAGTATGACAGTGGAAAAGGGTGGATGGAACCGGAGTAGACAGCAGAGGAATATAATGAATACTTTGCTTCAGAATTCACCAGGGCAAAGGATTCTGGCGTTTGTACGGGTGACTGAGCGGACTGAAAACCTTGAGTATGTACACATTAATAAAGGCAAAATGCAGGAGTTTTTAGAAAGCATCAAGTTGCAAAAGTCACAGGGAATGGAGGATCAGGCTACTGTGCGAGCCGAGCGAGCAGATTGTTGAACTAGTAGCGATGATGATTGTATCATCAATAGGGATGGGTAAGGTTCCGGGGGATTAGAGGGTCGCGGATGTTGTTCCTTTATTCACGAAAGGGAGTAGAGCTAGCCCAGGAAATTATAGATCAATGAGTCTTACTTCAGTGGTTGCTACGTTGAAGGAGAAGATCCTGAGAGGCAGGATTTGTGAACATTCGGAGAGGCATGATATAATTAATAATAGTCAGCATGGATATTCAAAGGTAGGTCGTGCCTTAATAGCCGGACTGATTTTTTTTGATGGTGTGACTGAACATATCGATGTAGGTAGCGCAGTATATCTAGGTTTCAACGAGTGATTTCAACGATAATTTGATAACGTACCCATGGAAGTTTTATTGGGAAAGTAAGGGTGGATGGGACAGAAGGGGACTTTGCTTTCTGGATGCAGAACTGGCTTGCCCACAGAAGGATTTAAATGGGTCATATTCTGCATGGAGGCCAGTGAACAGTGGAGCTCCTCAGGGATCTGTTCTGGGACCCTTACTCTTCGTGATTTTATAAATTACCTGGATGAAGGTGTGGAGGTGTGGCTTCGTAGATTTGCGGACTATACATGTTTGGGGTTGTTGAAATGCCCCCAATAATGAGGTCTGTCCGAGCTTACAGCGGGACAGACCTAGGATGCAAAACTGGGCTGAGAAGAGGCAGATGGTGTTCAACCAGGATAAGTGAGAGGTAGTCCTCTTTTGTACGTCCAATATGTTGGAACGATTCTTGGCAGTTTGGTGCCTCAGAGACATCTTAGAGTTCGAGTCCATAGGACACTCAACACTGCTGCGCAAGTTGTCTCCGTCCTTAAGAAAGCATACGGTGTATTGGTCTTCTATTTTAGGAGTTTAGTTTCTTTTAGGAGCTGAGTTTAGGAGCAGAGAGGTAATATTACAAATGTTCAGACCCCACTTGGAATACTGTGCTCAGTTCTAGTCGCCTCACTACAGGAAGGATGTGGAAACGATGGAAAGGATGAAGAGGAGATTTACAAGGACGTTGCCTGGATTGGAGAGCCTGCCTTATGAGAATAGGTTGAGTCAACACGGCTATATTTCCTTGGAGCGACGGAGAATGACAGACGACCTGATAAGGTGTCTAAGATTCTGAAAGGCATTGATCGTTTGGATAGTCAGAGGCCTGCCCCCCCCCCCCCAGGAGTGAAATGGATAGCACTAGAGGCTGCTTAGAAGTAGGTACAGAGGGGATGTCAGGGTATTTTTGTTTTGAACGGAGAGAGAGGTGAGAGCGCGCAATGCGCTGCCGGACATGGTAGTGGAGCCCGACAGGACAGGCACTTTTAACAGGCTCCTGGACAGGTACATGTAGCTCAGGAGAATAGAGAGCTATTGGTAAACCCAGGTAATTTAGAAGTCCATTCTGTAAAAGGGCTGGATGTTTCGGAGGTAAGGACATGTTCACACAGTTTGTCAGCCGAAGGGCCTGTACTGTGATCTAGGCATTCTGTGTTTCTATGTTTCTATGACCGCTGGACGGAGCGGTCTGAGGAGAGTGGATCCGAGGGTCGGCTACGATCGGAAGAGGTCGACGGGAACAAATGGACGACACTGTGTGGTCCAACGTTGGAACATTAGACTGATCATAAGAACGTGCCCCTTTCTTATTTTTTATGTTGCTTTACTAACCTTACAGTCAAAATACAAATTTTAAGTGCAGTCATTTACTCTCATATTGCGGACTGTTTTTAAACATTGTACTGCATCCACCTAAAGGAGAATTCGTAAGTTTCTCGGGCCGGGGGCTACCATCACCCGGAGGAAGCCGCGAGCCTCATCGATGATTGCAGTCACACTATTTTTTTTATTTTCTTGTAAGCCCTTTCTTTAGCTTTTACAAGAGCTTTGAGTTCCCTTTTCGGCCAAACTTGAATGCTTCTTGAGTACTGAGAGCTTCTTCATTTTTGGAAAACACATATCCTGCACCTTCCTCATTTTTTGCCTAGAAAGGAAAGCAATTGCAGCTCTGCTGAAATCCCTTGCAGATATGGTTGGAGAAATGGCAGATGAGTTCAACCAGGACAATTAGAAAGATATAGCACACTCTTAAAGACAAGACAGTGTCGATGAGCAAAGGGATCTTACGGTCCGTGTATGCAGCTCCATGAACGTGGCTCCATAGTTTGCAGACGATCTGAGGATAAGTGGAGGGGAAGGTAGTTTTGAGGAAGTAGTCAGGCTGCAGAAGTGCTTAGACAGGGCAAAGTAATGGCAGATGTACAGCTGTGTTCAAATATGTATGGTCATGCACATTGGGAGAAAATTAAAGGGATGACTCTTTTCTAAATGGAGAGAAAACACAAAAATCATTGATTCAAGGGGACTTTAAAGTCCTTATGGGTAATCCCCAAAGGTTAATTTGCAGGTTGAACACAGAAATTTACAGCACATTCTCGGTCCCTCAGCCCACAATGTTATGCCGATGATGTAACTTTCTCAGATTGAGTCTGTTTTTGAGGAGGACAAATGCATATCAGCATTTCAACTCGAATATGGAAGGAAAGGTGTAATGCTGAGACTTTATAAAGCGCTGGTGAGGCCTCACGCGGATTATTGTGAACAATTTTGTGCCTCTTATCTTAGAAAGATGTTGCTCAAAGTGGGAAGGGTTCAAACGAGGTTCACAAAAATACTTACAAGATTGAAGGGCCTCATATGAGAAGTACTTGATATCTCTAGGCTTGTACACACTTGAATGTCGAAGGAAGACGGGTGACCACATTGAAGTCTATTTATTTAAATTCCTTGATCGAGTGGTTGTGGAGAGGATAGTTTCTCTGGTTGGGGAGTCGAAGACCAGAGGACAAAGACTTGGAAGAATTGAGCGACTTTTAGAACAGAGACGAAGAGAAATTTATTTAGGTAGACAGTGGTGAATCTGTGGATTTATTTGGCACAGGCGGCCGTGGAGGCCAAAACGTACTTTTTTATGTTTATGGCAGAGGTTCTTGATTGGCCAGGGCTTGAAGGAATACTGGAAGAAGGGAGGAGATTGAGGCTGAGTAGTAAATCGCATCAGACACTTTGAAATTGTGCAGCGTTCTAAATGAGACAAATGGACTAATTCTGATTCTAAATCCTACGTTCACATGATAAGTTACTTTGTTTTATTGTGCAAAAACGAAATGTTGTTGCTAAGCTTGACTAGTGGAAGAGTGAGGCCACAGGATAAGATGCAGACGCTGCCTTGCTTGTGCGAGCTAACAAAAGCTAAGCACATTTTACACGAAGAATGAGGTAATGTTAACGTTTCTGCGAAACTGCATTGGTAATGGAGGAACTGACAGCAGATGTGCAGTTCTAATTTTGTGCACCGCACGGAAGCCTTCGAAGATTGGCTAATATCCAACAAGTGCTTCCTGAAATCGCTCAGTGTGTATATTTGGCTGTTGGCTATGGCCCAAAATTCGCTGTATAAATTTAAGATATAACCTGACTTTGGCGGGGTCGTAAGGCAACGTGATCACGAATTCAAGGGTTAACCGTGCACCGATGCCTGTGCCTTTATTCCTCTTTGATCCCTTGATAAATAAGTGTTTCTACTCGCTTAAGCTTTTACAACAGCCTTGAATTCCCTTTTCGGCAACAATTGAATACTTCTTGAGAATTGAGTACTCCTCCATTTTTAGGAAAACACATGTCCTGCACCTTCCTAATTTATTTCACCCAGAAATTAAAGCCATTGCCGCTCTGCTGACATCCCTTGCAGATATGGTTGGAGAATTGATAGTGGAGTTCATCACGGACAAATACAAACATATAGCACACTATTAAAGACAAATTTGTTTCGATGAGCAGAGGGGCCTTGTTCATAGATCCCTGAACGTGGCTACACATTTTGCAGACCAAATGAGTATAAGTGTAGTGGCAGGCAGTTTTGAGGAAGTAGACAGGCTACAGATGGACTTAGAGATGGCAAATTAATGGCAGATGGACTACTGTGTTAGGTATTGCACTTTGGAAGGAAGAAAAACAAGGTAGAACATACAATGCTAATGGTAAGGCACCGAGGCCTGCAGTGGAAAACAGGGATCTTGGAATACAGATATATAATTCCATAAATGTAGCTTCACAGAGAGATCCGATAGTAAAGAGAGCTTTTGGTACATTGGCCTTTCTAAGAATTGGAATATTTGGACTATTGTGTGCAGTTTTAGTCACCAAATTGCAAAACGGATATTAATAAGGTTGAAAGAGTGCGGAGAAGGTTTACAAGGATGTTGCGGGACTTGAGAAACTGAGTTACAGAGGATGGTTGAATAGTTTTGGACTTTTCTCACCGGAACGTAGAAGAATGAGGATGGACATGATAGAGGTGTATAAAATTATGATGGGTATAGATAGAATGAATGCAAGCAGGCTTTTTCCCCTGAGGCGAGGGGACAAAAAAATCAGAGGTCATGGGTTAAGGGTGAATGGTGAAAAGTTTAAAGGGAACTTTAGTGGGGCTTTTTCACACAGAGAGGGGTGTGAGTGTGGAATGAGCTGCCAGATGACGTGACAACTGTAGGCTCACATTTCACATTAACGAAAGATCTTGGACAAGTATCTGGATGAAAGTTGCATGGAAGAATATGTTCCAGGTGTAGGTCGGTGGGACTAGGCAGAAAATGTTTCGGCACAGCCAAGAAGGGCCTAAAGGCCAGTTTCTGTGCAGTAATGTTCTATGTTTCTATGATTTATAAATGAGATTCATCAACGACTCAAACCCGTAACGTTGTAATTCCTTCTGTTACTAGAGAGCCATAGATGGTGATGAAAACAAGCGGCGACTAAATTCTCGAACACACTCCGACTCAAACTTGAAATAAACAGGACAACAGTGATGAAATCGAAAGATAAAGTTACAAGCAACAGTACAAGACAAATTGTCTCTAGGAACAGATAGGATTTATTGAAAATCGTTATTCACATTTTAATATTAGAGGTTAATGAAAATTGTAATCGCTACTTCATCTATTACACCAGCATGTGTTATTCCGCGTGACGCCCGAAGGCTTTTGACAGACTGGAATGAGAATATTTATTTATATACTTGAATAATTTAATTTTAGCCCCAAATTTATATCTTGGATTCAATTGATATATCATACACCTTTGGCTGCTGTATTTACCAATTATTAAAGATACATTTATTTAGGCTTTTTCGAGGTACTAGACAGGGTTGTTCTTTAAGCCCTTTACTACTTGATTTGCCCTGGTGACCTTGGAAATCGCTCTTCATGATTCACCCAATATATTTGGTGTTATTCATGGGAATTGGACGCATGAATTATCACTGTATGCAGGTGACCTGTTGCTATATACCTATCACCCAGTGAACTCCATTACTGCTGTAATAACTCTACTTCATCAGTCTAGTAGTTTTTACTTTCTGTTTATAAATTGAATTTTAATCAGAGTGTGCTTTTCCATTAAATATGCAAGTTAAAATTTATAGACAATCACCTTTTACATTACTTGCTGATTACTTTATTTATTTGGGTGGTAAAATACTAAGAAGCATAAAGACCAAATAAATTTTATTATTTTACCTTTAATTAACCATGTCCAACAGCGGTTTATTCAATGGTCCCAATTGTACTTATCTTTGTTTGGTCGAATTAATGCTATTAAGATGATTCTTTTACCTAAATATCTGCATATGTTTCAGGCTGTATTAATTTTCTTTCCTAAATCTTTGTTTTTTGATATTACTGATTCGGCAGAATAGAAATAGTATTTACAGAAATCAAAAAAGAAAGGTGGTTTGGCTTTGCCGAATCTTGGAGTTTACAATTGTGCAACAAATATTCGATATGTAACATTTTGGACACAGGAGCTGACAATGATAAATCGAATAAATAAAAACACAATACTAATATGATTTCAATTTAGAAACTTTTTGGATTGAGTAAATGTATCCTATCAAGTTCTATTATATCCATTGTTTTCTTTTAACCATTAAGAATTGATCAAGCTTTTGTCCTTTTATAGAAAACAAAGAATGTTTCTTTATGTTTCCTTGATTTATTCATGGATGATTGTTTTATGTTCTTTGAAAAGCTGACTAACAAATATGTTGCCTTGATAGCACTTTGAGATATTTACAGATTAGAAACTTTCTGAACGCTACTTTAGTTACCTTTCCCATATTGCATCAAATTGAAATTACAGAAGAAAACAAAAAAAGTTTAAATCCATATCAGAAGAGATTAATAGCATTTATTTATGTTTTAATTATAAAAATACCCTTAGGTAATTCCGATAAAATATAGATTGTGTGATAAAGAGAATTCCAAATATCTTTATCTACAAATAAATGGGAGACAATTCAACGAGTTAATACTTATTCAATTTGTGCCAGAAGTATTGATACAATTTAATGCATTTCCTTGGGCTCATATTTCCAAGGATAAGTTAGCTCGTTTTATCTTCCATATAAATCTTGTTTGTGATAGATGTAATTCTGAAGTAGCTCCACTGTCACATATGTTCTGGTCTTGCTCTCCCATTGTAAAATGTTGGAAATATATTGTTGATATCATTTCAGCAGTTCTGAGTGTTGCTTTACAATCTCATCCTACTACAGCAAAATCTTGTACTACCAGTAATAGACTCCAGTCATTTATCCTCATCAGCTCTTGTCGTTCAATTGCATTTGTTACATTATTAGGCAGTAGATCCATTTTACTTAAATGGAAAGATTCCAATACTCCTACCACATTTCAATGGCTTTCCCAAACGATAGCCAGTTAAATCTTGGAAAAAAAATAGGAGTGTTACTTCCGTTAAATTTGAAGAGACTTAGATGCCACTTATTGAATATTTTCTTTTGATATACGTTGACACTTTCTGAATCCTTTTTTAGTAATTTCTTTCTCAGGTCTCGTGGAGCGGAGTTAACGAAAAATCATAATTTTAGGCGATGAAATAAGGCAGCCCAAACATTCTTACTTTGTTTTCTTTTAGAATTTTTTAATATAGTTTCGGGTTCTTTTTTTCTTTCTTTATAAAATATCTATTTCATGATTAGTTACTAGGAGATTGGGAGTCTAAACTACATTGTTACTTTGAAACAGTTGTTGTACATGTTGACCGTTATTAATGCAATCCCGTTCTCTTGATATCATTCTTATGATTTTAATGTTTGCCTATTTGAAATTTAATAAAATGATTCAAAAAGAAGGAAAGAAAAATAAAACATAGAGAACCAAATGCACAATAATGGTCTTTGCCCCACTAAGTTGTGCCGAACATGTACATACCTTAGATATTACCCATTGTTACCCATAGCCTATTTTTCCAAGGTTTATGTACCTATCCAGGAGTCTCGTAAAAGTCCCTAATCGATTCTGCCTCCACCCCTCCACCCCCGTGGCTTGTAGCCCACTCCACGCTCTCACCATTACTGCATAAAACGACTTACCCGTCATCGATTCTGTACCTACATCCAAACACCTTATAAATATCTGCTCTCGTTCATGCGAACTTATATTTTCATCGTCTGGAACTGAATCCTAACCTTCTATTTCCCTCCATCATCACCACTCCACCTGTAAATGAACCATCAGGGAATAGCGCACGAGGTTCCCAAATCCGTTTGCGTCGCAGCTAATTAATATTTCTCCCAATTGAGAGAATCGTCAATGCTTTTATTTCTTGTACATGACCATACGCTTCCCCTCACTGTATTCTATCCGCAACTGCTTTGTCCAGTTTCCGAATTTGTCTTCAAAACCACCTGTAGATCTGAAATGCTGTGACCGATCTACACTGACTGTGGTTTCCCGAAGAGAACGTTAAACATTCCGTTGCAGAGGAAGATACCTCCCTCTGGGTTTGGAGCTTGTTGATTAGAACTGAACGCTGAGCTGTTGTCGATAAACCGCAGCCTGTCGTCGGTATTGCTTTTGTCCAGATGGTCCAAGGTCCTGAGAAGAGCAAGTGAGATTTCACCCACCATGGACCTATTCCGGAAAGATACAAAGTGAAGCGGGTCCAGTGTTGGGTCCAGTATAGATCATCTAACACCCATGTGTTTCAATGAATGAAGGATCGGAGGGAAGGCGGATAATTGTGTTGAAGATGAGTTTACTGGTTTCAAACAGAGGAAATGTGTAGAGAGAAGAGGCTATGGACATGGCAAATTTGTAGTATTACGTACTCGTGACACATGATAGTGGTACCCTTGTCACGTGACTGGGGTTGAAGCAAAACTGGACTTGAGGTAATGGTCTTGTGATGGTGGAGTGACGTCATTTTCCCGCCAGTAGAGATCATGTGACATGTTGTTTTTACAGGTTATAAAAGGAAGACACCAACCTGTGAGGTGTGGGGGGGGGGCAGTTCGTGGCTGGATTTGACAAGTTAACTTTATGCCACTGCGTGATTTAATGTGATGACGCAGTTTAGTTGAAGGATGATTTTTTTATCTAATGCCTAAAGGTTAAAAGGTCATTGCCAGCAGTGTCTTTACGATACTGCTAGTTGAGAATCAGTGGAGAATGAAGATCAGAGTTCGGGAGCTAAAGATCGAGGAGAATCGATTTTCGACAGTGAAACGGGTTCGACCTTGTTTAATCTTATTCGGAAGGAATTCGTTGACTGTTCTCGTGTTAATCTCTGCGGGATAGCAGAAAATTGAGGACATTGTGATAAAGGAAAGGTCAGTGCCTTTAAGCCGTTTCTTTTCGTTTCGTGAATTCTTCGTGGGAAAAGTTCGACATCGGGGATCGAAGCAAAATGACGTGAAAGAGAATTTAAATTGTCTTATAAAGTCTCTCCTTTTAAATGGACTGTGAGCATTTCGAACATTTGTACTTTAAAGAACTGTTTTTGCAACATCGCTTTAAGAACTTTTCAAGCTGCCGCACAGCAGCTGATTTCCGGTTACGTTAGTGTTTGTTTACTTTTGGGGGGTTTGTTTTCGGTGTATAGTAAAAGTGTTGTTTGTTATAAAAACCCTTGCCGAACTCATATGTTTATTATTGCCTGAATACGTAACAGTAGTCAGTGGGATGAGTTGCACAGTAGAAGGTGGACAGAATCGGGGAGGATGGATGCAGCACAGGAGATGTTATATTTGAATGCACACGGTACACGGAATAAGAAGATGACCTCGCAGCGCAGTTGCAGATTGGCAGGTGTGATGTTGCAGTCATCACTGAATGATGGATGCGGGAGAGATTCGCATGGGTGATGGAGTGGCTCACTGAATGATGGATGCGGGAGAGATTCGTAGGAATGGAGGAGTGGCTCACTGGAAGAAAGCAGAGTGCTGGGATTCATGGGCATGACTCTGTTTGGCAATCAGTGGTGAGTGGTGTGCCGCAGGCGTCGGTTCTGGTCCCACAACTGCTCACGATATATATTTACGATCTGAAAGAGAGGTCCGAGTATAGTGTCACGAAGATGGCTGATGTTACACAACTGTTCACGATATTCATTAACGTTCTGGAAGATAGGATAGAGTGTCGCGTACCTAGGTTTGCTGATGATACTAAATTGACTGGAAAATCAAATTGTGCAGAAGATACTTGGAGTCCACATTGAGATATAGATAGGTTGTGTGGGCGAGAGTCTGGCAGATGGAATACAATGTTAGTAAATGGGATGTCATCCTGTTTGGCAGGAAAAAAATACAGAAGAGCAGATTATTACTTAAGTGTTAAAATATTGCAGCGTGCTGCTATGCAGAGGGACTTACAAGTTCCTCAACATGAATCACGGTCTGGTTTGGTTTGCAGGTGAAGCAGACTGTCAAGAAGGCAAATGAAATCTTGGCTTTCATTATGAGAGGGGCTGAACTAAAGCGCAGGGAGGTTATGATGGAACTGTACAGGGTCCTGGTGGAACCACACCTGGAATGCTGCGGGCAGTTCTGGTGTCCTTACTTGAGGAAGGATATACTGGACTTGGAGGAGGTGCAAAAGAGGCTCACTAGGTTCATTTCAGAGATGGGGGGCGGAGAAAATGAGGAGAGATCGAGTCGCCTGGCGCTGTACTCATTGGAACCCAAAGAAAGGGAGGAGATCTTAGAGAAACAGATCAAAAAAGAGATAGATAAGATAGAAGCAGCGAAGTTGTTCCACTGGGAGCTGAGCCGCGAATGAGTGGACGATCCCTCAAGTTTCTCCTAATGCAAGGAAGGGAGGAATGTAGGAGAGAGAGAGAAATGGTGGGGAAAGCGGAGAGTGATGGAAGTATGGAGAAAGAGAACGAGAGAAAGAGAGAGTGAGTGAGAGAGAGATAGGGAGAAGAAGGGCCACTGGATGCGGGAGGCGAGGAAACCATGTGGATGCAACGAGTTTACTTCACTCGGAGTGCGGTGTGACCTCACTCACTTCGGTGCGTGTTCGGGCTTTGACCTGGGGTCGTGGCTTCTCGCGGACTGAAGGCCTGGAGCCCCGGCGATGTGCAGGAACAGACCAACGTCCAATCCATGAACCAACGGTGGCTGCATATCTCCCGGGAAATACAAGTTATGTATGAGTGACACAAATCCCTCCGACATTCCCTCCTGCCCTCAATATTTTCTCTCTTCCTTCCATTCCTTATCTTTTCCTCCCCCTGTTTATCTTCCGCTCTCAATCCGTCTATATTCCTCTCCTCCATCCCTTCCCACGGTTCTCTTTTTACTCTCTGAAGCGCTCACTCTCCCCTTCTCTCTCCTCCACTTCGCTTTCCGGCTCCCCCCTCCCTCTCTTTCTCCCGTTCACCGCCTCTTTTCTCCCGCTTTCCCAATTTTTCGCCGAAAGTCCTCACCCTCTATTCTGTACATCGCTGCTACCTACTCCTGTTTCCCCATTTCTGTCACGCTTAGCTTCCATCTCTCTCCACACACTACCCCTTCTCTCACCCCCTCGACCTTCTGTACACTCCCGCTCACCTCTTCTCCGTTGATCCCTAATCTTTCCCTCTCACCCCTCCCTCTCTTTCTCCACACTGTCAATATTCTCCCAGCTCCCCCCACTCTAATGTCTCTCAGCAACGCACTCCCATTTCCGCATTCTCTGTCCTCTCCGCAATTCCTCCCCCTGCTCTCGGTTCCTCTCTTTATCAGCTGTCCACCTGGTGTTTGCTGGTGTCGGTTTGACCGCCTTCTCATCACGGGTTTCCTCCGACAACGGTCGTTTTCAGCTCAGAGACGCAGAGAGTCCTGTACAAGATGGATGAGGGCAAGACCTACGTAAACGTGAGGTTTGCAGAAACGGATGCACAGTCTCCTTCCAACGGTGAGTGGGTCAGATAAAAATGGGGGTAGAGAGAGCTCCATTCTGAGTTTGATCCCGGGTGTGTGCGACCGGACGGGTAGAGGGAGCCTCACGGACTCTCACTGTTCTGTCCCCAGCTGAACCTGATGTATCGTATGTGGATCTTAATCTCAGGACCATCTCTGTTCCCCGGCTCCGGACAGTTTCATCTCTGTCAGTTTGACCGCCGTTAGGTGATGTGTTCGTTCCTGTCGGGAGATCTCATGGAAGGCGCTCAATTGACCCTAACGATTAGTCAGAGGGAACCCACGAACCCATCGCGTTCACTGTTCTGTCCCCAGCTGAAAGGTGGGATAAGCGATGAGGAGGGAGCTCTGTTGGAGGATTGGCGCAGAGCCTGCACTCGGGGTAGGGGAGTGGAGACAGAGCTGGGGAGGGGAGGTATAGAGGGAGTCATATGGAATAGGATGAAGAGAGAGTATTGTGGGAGGAGTCAGTAAAGAGCGAATGTCATAGCAAGGGCGTTATGGTAGTTGTACTGCGGGAGGGGTGTTGAGCAGGAGACATTAAGAAAGGAGCGCTGTGGGGATGGCAGAGAGCAGGAAAAACCGAGCGAGGACTGATGAGGATATAGGACAGTGGGAGGGACGCAATATAAAATTAAAATCTCACTCTACTCTTACTTACCCCAGTCTCTCTCTCACTCTCCATCTCCTCACTGCCCTCTTTCTCCTACTACCTCACTAACCCTCTACCAATTTCCCCCGTTCTCGCCCGTCCCTCTTGTTCATCCTCTCTCTCCACATTTTCTCACACTTCTTCCTCTATTCCCCTTCTCTCTCGACTTTCACCTTACGTCTTTGCCTCTCTCCATCTCTCAACCCCTTCTCTCCCCACTCTTTCCCTCATCTCACACTTTCTACCGACTCTCTCCTTCATTCTCTCTCTGTTCAAACGCTCTACAGCCCCTCTATCACACAGCCCCTCTCCCGCTCTTCCTCTTCCCGCATCCTCTCGCTACCTATTATCTCTCTCAATTGATTTCCGTTTCCATCCCCTCTCGATCCCCCCCCCCCCACCATTTTCCACTCACTCCCACTCCACACACTCTCCTTTTCTCTACCCACCAGTCCCCTCTTTCTGCTTCGCGCACTCTCCGGTCTCTATTATCCTTCTGTTTTCCCCTCTCTCACTCTGTCTCCCTCGCTCTCCTTGTCTCTTCACCCGTCCACCTTGTCCTCACTTCTACCTCTGCCCACTTATTCTCTCTTTCACCCCTGTCAATGTTCCTTCACTCATCGTCTTCCATCCATTTGCTTCACTCTCTCTCTCTCTCTCTCTCTCTCTCTCTCTCTCCCTTCTCTCTCTCTCTCTCTCTCTCTCTCTCTCTCTCTCTCTCTCTCTCTCTCTCTCTCTCTCTCTCTCTCTCTCTCTCTCACACTCACACACACACACACACACACACACACACACACACACACACACACACACTCACACTCATATTCTCCGTCTTTCCTCCCCAGACGGTCTGATCTCCACCTATGCAGAACTGAACTTTTCGAAAGCCGAACCCCTCATTGCTGAGTTTGAGGATCACCGCAACGTCTCGCATCCTGGCGAGCAGACAATCACTGCACCGACAGGTCAGTGGTCGCAGTATTGACGTCATTCTGGAGAGTCTCACAAGTCATGCCCCCAAGTCTCCACGTTCCTAATGTACCCGAATAAACCACTTCCTCCGGCAGCTCGTTCCATAGATGGTATACCATCTGGGTAAACATAGAAACATAGAAAATCTACTGCACAGTACAGGCCCTTTGGCACACTAGCTTATGCCGAACATGGCCCTACCTTAGAAATTACTAGCCTTACCTATAGCCCACTATTTTACTATGCTCCATGTATCAATCTAAAAGCCTCTTAAACGACCCTATCTTATTCGCCACCACCACCGTTGCCAGCAGTCCACTCAACGCACCCTCCACTCTCTGAGTAAAAAAAAAACTTACCACTGACATCTCCTCTATACCTACTCCACATCACCTTGAAACTGTGTCATCTTTGGGAACCATTGCAGCCCTGCGGGAAAGCCTCTTACTATCCAAGTGATCAACGCCTCTCATCATCATTTACACGTCTGTCAGCTCTAACTCATACTCCTTCGCTCCAAGGAGAAAAGGCCACGTTCACTCAACCTATTCTCATAAGGCATGCTCCCCAATCCAGGTAAAATCCTTGTAACTATCCTCTGCACCGTTTCTACGGTTTTCCCATCCTTCCTATAGTAAGGCGACGAGAGCTGAGCACAGAACGCCGGGTGAGTCTTAGCAAGTTCCTATAGAGCTGCAACATTACATCTTGGCTCGTAAATTCACTTCCACGATTGATGATGGCCATCGTAACCGCAGAGTCAACCTGTGCAGATGTTCTGAGCGTCCTAGGGACTCGTACCCCAAGATCGCTCTGATCTTCCACACTGCCAAGTTTCTTACAATTAATACTATATGCTGCCACCTTATTTGACCTACCAAAATGAAGCACATCAAACTTATCTGGGTTGAACTCCATCTGCCACTTCTCAGCACAGTTGTGCATTGTCTCAATGTCCCGCTGTAATCACTGACAGCCCTCCACACTATCCACAAAACCTCCAACCTTTGTGTAATCTGCAAACCTACTAGCCCATCTCTCCACTTCCTCATCCAGGGCATTTATAAAAATCACCATGAGTAAGGGTCCCAGAACAGATTCCTGAGTCACTGCACTGGTGACAACCCTCCATGCAAAAAATGACCCGCCTACAACCACACTTTGCCTTCTGTGGGCAAGCCGGTTCTCGGTCCACAAAGCAATGACGCTTGGATCCCATGCCTCTTTACTTTCTCAACAAGCCTTGCATGGGGTACCTTATCAAATGCCTTGCTGAAACCCATATACAGTACATCTACTGCTTTTCCTTCATCAATGTGTTTAGTCACATCCTCATAAAATTCAATCAGGCTCGTAACGCACAACCTGCTCTTGACAAAGCCATGCTGACTACTCCTAATCATGTTATAGCTCTCCAAATGTTCAAAAATCCTGCCTCTCAGGATTCTCGCCATCAGCCTACCAACCACTGGGGTACGACTCACTTGAGTATAATTTCCTGGGCTATCTCTACTTCCTTTCTTGAATAAAGGAACAACCTCCTCAACCCTCCAATCCTCCGGAACCTCTCCCGTTTCCATTGATCATACAAAGATCATCACCAGAGGCTCAGCAATCTCCTCCATCGCCTCCCACAGTAATCGGAGGTACATGCCATCCGGTCCCGGCGACTTATCCAACTTGATGCTTTTCAAAATCTCCAGCACATCCGTTTTCTTCATATCTAAGTGCTGAAGCTTTTCAGTCTGCTGCGTCATAACTACTGTCAAGAAGATTATTTTCCATAGTGAATACCGAAGCAAAATGTTCAATAAGTACCTTCGCTATTTCATCCGGCTCCATACACAGTTAACCCACTGTCACATTTGATAGGTCCTATTCTTTCACGTCTTATCCTCTTACTCTTTTCATACCTGCAGAATCCCTAGGGGTGCTCCTTAATCATGCACGCCAAGACTTCACTTGGCCCCTTTCTGGCTCTCCGAAATTCCCTTTTAAGTTCTTTCCTGTTAGCCTTACAATCTTCTAGATCTCTAACATTACCTAGCTCTCGGACCCTTTTGCAAGCTGTTTCTATTCTTCTTGACTAGATTTAGTACAGCCTTGGTACACCACTGTTCCTGTACCTTACCATATCATCCCAGTCTCATTGGAATGTGCCTATGTAAAACTCCACACAAATATCCTCTACACATTTGCCAGATTTCATCCGTACTTTTTACTGGTATCATCTGTTTCTTATTTAAGATTCCAATTTCCTGCCTGATAGCCTCGTAATTCCCCTTACTCCAGTTAAACGTTTTTCTAATTTGTCTGTTCCTATCACTCTACAGTACCGTTGGATAGGTGATAGAATTATGATCAATCTCTCAAAAATGCTTTCCAACTGAGATTTCTGACACTTGGCCACGTTGATTCACCAATACCAAATCAAATACAGCCTCTTCTCGTGTAGGCTTCTCTATCTTCCTGAACACAGCTAATAAACTCTACCCCATATAAACCCCTTGTTCTAGAGAGGTGTCAATCGATACTTGGGAAAGTAAAATCTCCCATCGCAACAATTTTGATAGTATACATTTCCTGGATCTGTTGCCATATCTGCTCCTCAATATCCCTGTTACTCTTGGCGGCCTATAAAATAAAACTGTAAATTTATTGACCACTTCCAGTTCCAAACCTCCACAAAAGAGTCTCACTAGACAATCCCTCCATAGCGTCCACCTTTTCTGCAGCCGATGCTGCACAGATATGTGGATGAACTGCTAGTGTTGAAGAAACAGAGAGACTTCAGTAGTTTAGAAGAATGGACCAAAGCAGTGGTAAATGAAATACAGTTTTGGAAAGTATATGGTCATGCACTTGGGTGGATGAAATAATTCAACAGACTATTATTTAGATGCGGAGAAAATTCAAAATGTAGAGATGCAAACGTACTTGGGAGTACTTGTGCAAGGTACCCTAAAGATTAATTTCCAGTTTCGGTCAGTGGTGAAGAAAGCGAATGAAATGTTGACATTCAGTTCTAGATGGCCAGAATATAAGAGCAGGGATGTGTTTATGAGGCACCAAAATGCACTCATAAGACCACACTTAGAGGTTTGTTTTTGCTGTTTTAATCTCCATATTCATACTGATATTATAGTCAATAGACAATAGATGCAGGAGTAGGCCATTCGGAAAATGGAACCAGGAGCGGCACTCAATCTGATCATGGCTGATCATCCACAAACAGTACCCCGTTCCTGCTTTCTCCCCAGATCCCTTGACTCCGCTATCTTGAAGAACTCTGTCTAACTCTTTCTTGAAAGCATCCAGAGAATTGGCCTCCACTGTCTTCTGAGGGACAGCATTCCATAGATCCTCAGCTCTCTGGGGGAAAGTGTTTTTCCTGAACTCCGTTCTAAATGGTGTACCTCTTATTCTTAAACTGTGGCCTCAGGGTCTGGGCACCACGAACATCAGGAACATATTTCCTGCCTCTAACGGGTCCAAGCACTTAATAATCTCATATGTCTCAATCATATCCCCTCTCATCCTTCTACATTCCAGTGTATGCAAGCCCTGTCGATTCAATCTTTCAACATATGACAGTCAAGCCATTCTGCGAATTAACCTTGTGCCTACGCTGCACTCCCTCAATAGCAAGAATATCCTTCCTCAAATTTGGAGACCAAAACTGAACACAATGCTCCAGCTGTGGTCTCACCAGGGCCCTGTCTTACTGCAGAAGGACCTCTTTGCTCCTATACTCAACTCTCCTTGATATGAAGGCCAACATGCCACTAGCTTCCTTCACTGCCAGGTGTACCTGCATGTTTACTTTCAGTGATTTATGTACAAAAACACCTAGATCTCGTTGTACATCCCCTTTTCTTAACTTGACATCATTCAGATATTAGTCCCCCTTCCTGTTCTTGCCACCAAAGTGGTTAACCTCACATTTATCCACATAAAACTGAATCTGCCATGCATCTGGCCACTCACGCAACCTGCCCAAGTCACTCTGCAATCTCCTATCATCCTCCTCATATTTCACACCGCCACCAGCTTTGTGCCTGCAAATTCGCTAAGGTACGTTTAATACCTTTATCTAAATCATTAATTTATATTGTAAATAGCTGCGGTCCCAGCACCGAGCCTTGCGGTACCTCACAAGTTACTGCCTGACATTCTGAAAAGGATTCGTTTATCCTTACTCTTTGTTTCCTGTCTGCCAACCAGTTTTATATCCATGTTAGTACCCTAACCCAATACCATGTGCTCTAATTTTGCCCACTAATCTCCTCAGTGGGGCCTTATCAAAGGCTTTCTGAAAGTCCAGGTACACTACATCCACCGGATCTCCCTTGTTCATTTTCAGAATTACATCCTCAACAAATTGCAGACGATTATTCAGGCATGATTTCCCCTTTGTTCCATTCGAGAGGGTTGAGGGAAGATTCCCGAGAATGATTCCAGGAACGAAAGGGTTTCGGCATGAGAAACGTTCGGCAGCTCTTGGGCTGCATTCCCTGGAGTTCAGGAGAATGAGGGAGGATCTGATAGAAACATTCCGAATGATGAAAGTCCTGAACACACTAGATATGGAAATGCTCCTTCCCGTAGTGAGGAATTCCAGGACAAGAAGTCACAACTTCAGGATTGAAGCTCTTTCTTTTAGAACTGAGATGCGGAGAAATTACTTCAGTCAGAGGGTGGAAAATCTGTGGATTTTTTTTTTTACTACCAGCTGCTGCGGAAGCCAAGCTACTGGGTGCATCTAAGGCAGAAATAGACAGGTCCTTGAGGAGACAGCGTTTCAAAGAGTATAGGAAGAAGGCTGAGGAGTGGGGATGACGAGAAGTATTAGATCAGCCCATGCTTGAATGGAGGAGCAGACTCGATGGCCCGAATGGCCTACTTCTGCCACCTAATCTTATGGTCTTATGGTCGTGTGGTCTCTCCACAGCTGCGCAAGAACGGAAGTCGAAAGTGAAGATCGGAAATAGACCGTACCGTCTGATCTGCCGACTCTGCCTCATCGTGATTGTGGTCGGACTGTCGATCCATGGTGAGTGGAATGGGCTCCCGGTGGAGTCAGACGCTAAATAATGACACCCACACGCCCCTCACTGTAACACCGTTTAAAACCCATCACCAAAACACGGACACACCGCTCACCGTAATAAAAACACGGACTTAACCATAACACAATCAGGACACGTTCTGTTCACTATAATATCAGCAGCACTGTCACGGTCACGAACTTCAATTAGACACAAGAACACTCCTAACCGCGACACTGACACGATCATCTCCGGGACACACACATGACAGTCGCACTGACTGCAACGCACCCCTCACTGAAACATCGACATTCTCCTGACCGTATCACTGATAAACTCCTCAGGGCCACAGCAAAACACACCTCACACTGACACCGACAAGCTCTTCACCGTAACACTGGGGCACAATACACCGGGACACCTTCACGCTCCTCAACGTGATTCGCTCTGCACCGCACCGTGACAAATGCACACACGTCACTGTAACACCCCTTACCGAGACGGTATCGGTCCTCAACTTAACACCGATGCACCGCTCACTGAGGCAATTACCCACACGTAACCCTGACACAGGGAAACCCCTGAACGTGATACCGACACCTAAATTTACAATGATATCGACATCTTCCTCTCCGTGACACCGTCAGAGTTCAGCGTGATACTCTCACACACACCGCGGCAATGACATGTCTATCACCGTGACACAGACATACTTGAGAACAACACACCATGACACAGATACTCCACACACGGTGAAACGACAAGGCCCTTCACCCTGACATTTTCTTCGGCTTGACATCGAGTTACAATTGATTGTATCCCTGTACACCTCTCTCCGGGTCAGAGAAACTCCTATCACAGTGACAGCGACACGTCCTTCTCAGCAACTCTGACATGCCCCGCACGATACTGACGCAGACCCCCATGGTAACCACAAAACCATCATCGGGACATTGATACACCCTTCAGCGTGACACCGACACGCCCCTCAAGGTGGCGCCTCCCAATGAACCACACGCGCATCCTTTAGATTTTTTTGTATTATGAGGACACTCGTTTATTGTCATTGAGAAATGCATGCATTAAGAAATGATACAATGCTCCTCCAGAGTGATATCACAAAATTAAAAAAAAAACGAGAAACCAGAGACAAACTGACAAAACCAAATAATTGTAGCATATAGTCACAGTAGTGCAAAGTAATACCGTAATTTGATAAAAAAACAGACCATGGGCAAGGTTTAGTAAAAAAGTCTCCAGTCCCGATAGTCCCGATATCAGGCAGCAAAAGGGAGTATCTCTCCCTGCCATAAACTTCCAGGCACTGCCAACTAATGCCTCGAAAGTACCCGACGACAGCCGACACGGAGTCCGTCCGAAAACTTCGAGCCTCCGACAAGTCCCTCTGATATCGCCCCCCAAGCGGAATCCTCTGTGGAGCCCCTTCGACCTCGTCCCGGCCGCCGAAACAAGCAAAACGTAGGTCTCAGCGGCCTTCTTCTCCGGAGATTGAATACCGCACAGTAGCAACGGAAGTGAAGCGGGTATTTCAATAGTTTCTCCAGATGTTCCTACACGCTCTCACGTCTGTCTCCATCAAATCAGGATTGTGCACGTATCCCTACTTAACGAGGAACAGATATCCATCTCCAGAGAGGCCGCGCGCGCTGGGTCGCGCCGCCATTTTCTCCTCCTTTACTGGGACACCCTTCACCGTCACACTGACACAACACTCTCTGTGACCCGTTCGGTAGCGCGATATTGTCTCACGTGTCACTGCAAACGCGAAACATCCTTCAACATCTCTGTCAGTATCGCAGATTCGTCAGTCTAAGGTCACCTCTGATCGAAACTACCATGATTTAAACTCAACCCTCCAATCCAAGCTTTCTGCGCTCAACGCTAATCTGTCCGTTATTGAACGAATGCAGAGCGATCTCCATCACCACTTCACTGAGATGGAAACGAAGTACAGATCTGTCAACGAAACCAAGGCTCAAATCTGTGAATTTTTGACCAGCAGAAGAGGTGAGTCATCATTCCACTCTTTCACTTGCTCCTCATCATAGGGCAGGCATGGAGAGAGGAAGAATCACTCTGTGCTTGACATCGGGAGTGTATGGTTCTGGTATGGAGGGTGATTCACTCTGTTTGACCCGGTGAGTGTATGATGGTACAGCTTGCAGGAAGTTTCACTCTGTCACTGAACCCAGGAGAGTGTGACGGGACGTTGTGGATGTGGATTTACTCTGTGTCTGACCACGGGATTGTGAGACGTAACATTACAGCCTTACTCTGTGTCTCCTTCCGGGAATGTCTGATGGGACTGTATGAATCCAGCTTCATTCTGTGTCTGGCAGCGGGATTGTGTTATGAGACAGTGCCGAGAGAGATTCACCCCATGTCTGACCCCTGAAGTTATGGCACCGTGGAAAGAGCGTTACACTCTGAATCCGGCAGTGTGTGATGGGATCGTGGAGAGAGAGCTTAAGTATGTTTAGGACTCCGGGAGTGAGTGATGGAAGTCGTTAGAGCGGGATTCACTCTGTGTTTGAATCCGAGAGTGTGTGATGGGATCGTGGAGAGACATCTTCTGTCTGTGTCTGATTCCAGGAGTGCGTTATGATACCTAACGAGGGAGCTTCACACTGTGTTGAACACGGGAATGTGTTATGGGACCGTGTGGAGATACCTTCCCTCTGTGTCTGACACTTTGCTCTGTCGTGTGTCGAGCAGCTGTTGATGGACAATCACACTCCCCCGGAGACATCGGGAGATTTTAAAAAGCGAGCAGATTAACGGAGCGGGGGACGGAGCAGGGGAGACAGAGTAGAAAGGCTGTGCCTCGAGAGGCTTGGGCGGGCAGAGACTTGCTGCCAGTGAGGTAAGGCCGGTTAAAATCCTTTAATTAATTTAATTAATTTCGGTGTTGGTGATAGAGGCACGGTTAGGGCAGTATGTGAGAATTCAGGAGAGCACAATTGTCCCTGATGACTACACCTATAAAAGGTGCATCCAGCTGCGACTCCTGACAAACTGAGTTAGCAAACTGGAACTGGAGCTGGATTAACTTCGGGTCATTTGTGAGACAGAGGCAGAAATAGACAGGAGATTCAGGGAGATAGTTACCCCTAAGAGTCAGGAGGCTGGTAGATGGGTGACTGTCAGGAGAGGGAAGGGGAATAGACAGAAAGAGCAGAGCACCACTTTGGCCGTTCCCATCAACAATAAGTATACCGTTCGGGATACTGTTGGTGGGGTCAAACTACCAGGGACAAGTTGCAGTGGTCAAGTCTCTGGCACCGACTGGACCCTGAACTCAGGAGGGAAAAGCGGAGAAAAGTTGTGTTAGGAGATTCAATAGTTTGAGGGGGTAGATAAGTGGTTCTGCGGGAGAGATCGAGAAACTCGGATGGTCTGTTGCCTTCCTGGTGCCAGGGTCCGCGATATCTCGCATCGAGTTCTCAGTATTCTCAAGAGGGAGTGCGAGTAGCCAGATGTCGTGGTCCATGTACGGAACAATGATGTGGATAGGAAGAAGGAGGAGGTCCTGTAAGGAGAGTTAGGTGCAAATTTGAAGGACAGGACAGGCAGAGTTGGAATCGCAGGATTGCTCCCGTGCCACGTGCTAGTGAGGACAGACACAGAAGGATAATGCAGTTAAATACCTGGCTGGTGCCGGTGCAGGATGATGGGCTTCCTGTTTCCGGACAGCTGGCCTTGTTCTAGGGAACTTGGGACTTATTCCGACATGAAGGGTTGCACCTGAACTGGAGGGGGACTCGGATCCTTGCGGGAAGGTTTGCCAGTGCTGCTCCGGGAGATTTAAACTAGATTTGTAGAGGGTGCGGAACAGAGTGTTAGAGCAGATAGTGAGGTGGAGGAGGATAATGGTCATGTGAGAACCGCAAGTATAGAATGGAGTAATGCCAGAATTTATATATAAAGAGGCTTTAAGGAAAGAGAAGCAGAATAACGGGTGTACAGGTAGTAAGGTAGAAGGGCTAGAGTGCGATACCTGAATGCAAGCAGCATCAGAAGCAAAGGTAATGAACTGAGAGCTTGGATACATACATGTAATTATGACGTACTGGTCATTGCAGAGACTTGGCTGGCACCAGGGCAGGAATGGATTCTAAACATTCCTGAATTGCAGTGCTTTAAAAGGGATAGAGAGTGGGGGAAAGGTGAGGAGGTGTCGCATTACTGGTCAAGGATATTGTTAGAGCTCTTTGAGGAGGTGACAGGCATATAGATGATGGTAGTGCAGTGGATGAGATCTGCATGGATTTTAATAAGGCACTTGACAAGGATCCTCACGGCAGGCTTATTCAGAAAGTCAGAAATCATGGGATCCCAGGATGTTTATCCAGGGGGATTCAGAATTGGCTTGTCTGCTGAAAGCAGACGGTCGTAGTGGAGGGGATACATTGGGATTGGCTGAATGTGACTGGTGGTGTCCAACAAGGATCCCTACTTACCGTGATTTTTATTAATGATCTGGATGTGTGCGTAGAATTGTGGGTTAGGCAGTTTTCAGACGACACAAAGATTGGTGGTGTTGTGGATAATGTAGAGGATTGTCGAAGGTTGCAGAGAGACATTGATAGGATGCAGGAATGGGCTGAGAAGTGGCAGATGGAATTCAACCCGGAGAAGTGTGAGGTGGTAAACTTTGGAAGGACAAACTCCAAGGCAGAGTACAAAGTAAAAGGCAGGATACTTGGTAGTGTGGAGGAGCAGAGGGCTCAGGGGGTACATGTCCACATAATCCTGAAAGTTGCCACCCAGGTAGTTAGGGTAGGTAAGAATGCTTATGGAGTGTTAGCTTTCAGTCGAGGGATGGAGTTTAAGAGTCGCGAGGTAATGATGAAGCTCTATAAAACTCTGGTTAGGCCACACTTGGAGTACTGTGTCCAGTTCTGGTCGCTTAACTATAGGAAGGATGTGGAGCATTGGAAAGGGTACAGAGGAGATTTACCAGTACGCTGCCTGGTTTAGAGAGTATGGATTATGATCAGAGATTAAGGGAGCTAGGGCTTTACTCTTTGGAGAGAAGGAGGATGAGAGGATGAGAGGATGATAGAGTTGTGCAAAATATTAAGAGGAATAGACAGAGTGGACAGCCAGCTCCTCTTCCCCAGGGTTTAACTGCTCAGTACAAGAGGACATGGCTTTCAGGTAAGTGGAGGGAAGTTCAAGGGGGATATTATAGGGCGGCCTTTCACTCAGAGAGTGGTTGGTGCATGGAATGGACTGCCTGAGTCTGTGGTGGAGGCAAATACACTAAATGACTTTTTTAATTGATTTTTTTTTTACCTTTATACTATTACTACAACAAAATGAATATTAATACAGTGCAAGATAAACATAAAATAATATAATCAAATCAATGATTCAAAAACAAAATAAAATCATGCAACGTTTGTATTCACACCCCCTGCACAAGAAAAAAATCTCCAGACCAACCACTGCAAGATGTAAAAAAAATAGTAATTGAAGCATTCAAAACTCCAAAACTGTAAATGATAATATGAACAATAAATTATAATGCCTACTGCCAAAGAGAGAGAAACAAACTAAAAATAAGGGACTGAAAAGAAGACTTAATTGAAAGAGGAGTTATGAAAATATTCAAAATGTCCCCTCACCTTCTGAAACTTTATATCCGAATTCAGATGTGAGTAGTGAACTTTATTAATGTCTAAACAGGATATAATATCAGTAAGCCAGTTAGCATGTGTGGGTGGTGCAACATCTCTCCACCTAAGAAGAATTACACGTCTAGCCAAAACCGAAGCAAAATATTCTGTTCTACGGTTAGCCGGAATCAAATGTATATTTGCCTCACCCAAGGTACCAAAAAGAGCAATGGAGAGTAAGATTCTAAGTGTCAATTAAGAATATGGGATAAGGTTAAGAAAAAGTCTCTCCAAAATTCCTCTAGACCAGGTCGGGCTCAATACATATCGATAAGAGAAGCCTAGCCCCCTTTACACTTGTCACAAGAAGGACTAATGTTATGGTAAAATCGGGACAATTTAGATTTAGACATGTGAGCCTATGTACAATCTTAAACTGTAAAACAGCAGTGACGAGCACAAAAAGAAGTTGAATTAACTGACTTACGAAATGAGTCCAGAACCGCAACAGATAAAATATAAACATTTCAGTCATGCTCCCAAGCCGTTCTAATTTTATCAAAGGGTGCACAACTTTTTTCTCAAGCATCGCAGGAAAATTGGACAATAAAGGATCAATGGAATGTCTAATGAAAAGATATCTAAAGAACTGGGCATTAGGTAGATTGAACTCTGCAGAAAGTGGTTGGAAAGTTTCGAAACGATTATCAATTAAAAGTTCTTAAAATGCCTAATGCCCTTTCTGTACCAATCATGAAATGTTGAATCTTGCATGGAAGGATAGAAAAGATGATTATGCAAGATAAGACTAGAAAGAGAGACAGCATGAAGGCCATTACAATTTCTAAACTAGGCCCACATTCTCAGAGTATGTCTAATAAGAGGATTAACAATTAGTGTAGGCAAACAACTAGGGAGTGCAGATCCAAGAAGTTCAGAAATAGAGTAAACCTCAGGGGAGGCTAACTCCATTGTCACCCATTTAGGACAATCAGATTGGTTACGAATAAAGGACCAGAAAGCAAGATAGCGAATATTAGCCGCCCAGAGGTATAAACGGAAATTAGGTAAAACCATAAAAATTTTTTCTTCAGATTTTTTGAGGTAAGCTTTATTAAGTATAGAACGTTTGCCCTTCCATAAATAGGACAAAATAATGGAGTTTAAGGAGTCAAAAAAAGCTTTAGGAAAAATATGCAATAGATTGAAATAAGCATAAAATTTAGGAGGGATATACATTTAAATAACATTAACGCTACCTGCCAGAGACATAGATAAGGGTGACCACTGTGACAAACTCTGTTTTGTAGAGTTCCGAAGATAAGCACAATATTCACGAAAAAGATCCTTGAAATTCCTTGTAAGTGTAATACCAAGGAAAGTAAATTGATTATTAACTGCTTTAAAGGGAGGTCACGAAATACTAATGTTTCAGATTCTTTATTAATTTGAAAGTGTTCGCATTTGTGTAGATTGAGTTTATAGCCAAAAAGCTGGCGAAATTGACCTAGAAGTAAAAACATTGGGGAAGGAAATGCACGGATTTCACACTGAAATTCAAGCGACTACGACATAGGTATATGGAGGAAATTAAGGTGGGGGATATATATGGGAGGCAAGGTTTAAGGGTCAGGATAACATTATGGGCCGAAGGGCCTGCACTGTGCTGTACTATTCTATGTTCCATGCCTATGTTCATTTGCCACGTGTGCTGAGGACGTTTTTTCCCGTGCCTTAAAGCTGGAGTGTGTGATGGGGCCGTGGAGTGTGGTATTCACTTTGTGTCTGACCAAGGCAGTGTGTGATGGGACAGTGTGGATGGAGCTTCATCTGTGTCTGACCCCAGGAGTGTGTCATGGGGTCGTGGAGAGACGGATTCACAATGTGTCTGACCAAGGCAGTGTGTGATTGAACGGTGTGGATGGAACATCACTCTGTTGCTCTCCACAAGACCATGTGATGTGACAGTGAGCAGCCTGAACTCATGATGGACTTTAGGGAGAAAGAGCTTCACTCTCTGTCTGACCTCTGTAGGGTATGATGTAAAAGCGTAATGTGTTTGTCCATTGGATTCTGTGAGTGGACACTCATATTGAGTTTCACTGCCGGAATTCGTGATAGGAGGGTATGGAGTGTGTTTATATCTGGTACCGGAAATGTGTTATGGGGAAGTTTGGAGGGCGCCTCAGTTTGTGCCATACGACGGGAGTTTATGATGGAACGCTGTAGAGGGAGCTTCACCCCGGGTCTGACCGCAGGACTGTGTGATGGGACGGTGTGGAGGTAGATTCACTCTGTGTCTGACTCCGGGAATGTGTGATGGGACGGTGTGGAGGGAGATTCACTCTGTGTCTGACTCCGGAAATGTATGATGGGACGGTGTGGAGGGAGATTCACTCTGTGTCTGACCCCGGGAGTGTGTGATGGGACGGTGTTGAGGGAGATTCACTCTGTGTCTGACCCCGGGAGTGTGTGATGGGATGGTGTGGAGGGAGATTCACTCTGTGTCTGACTCCGGGAATGTATGATGGGACTTTGTGGAGGGAGATTCACTCTGTGTCTGACTCCGGGAATGTGTGATGGGACGGTGTTGAGGGAGATTCACTCTGTGTCTGACTCCGGGAATGTGTGATGGGACGGTGTGGAGGGAGATTCACTCTGCGTCTGACCCCGGGAGTGTGTGATGGGACGGTGTTGAGGGAGATTCACTCAGTGTCTGACTCCGGGAATGTGCGATGGGACGGTGTGGAGGGAGATTCACTCTGAGTCTGACTCCGGGAATGTATGATGGGACTTTGTGGAGGGAGATTCACTCTGTGTCTGACTCCGGGAATGTGTGATGGGACGGTGTTGAGGGAGATTCACTCTGTGTCTGACTCCGGGAATGTGTGATGGGACGGTGTGGAGGGAGATTCACTCTGTGTCTGACTCCGGAAATGTATGATGGGACGGTGTGGAGGGAGATTCACTCTGTGTCTGACCCCGGGAGTGTGTGATGGGACGGTGTTGAGGGAGATTCACTCTGTGTCTGACCCCGGGAGTGTGTGATGGGATGGTGTGGAGGGAGATTCACTCTGTGTCTGACTCCGGGAATGTATGATGGGACTTTGTGGAGGGAGATTCACTCTGTGTCTGACTCCGGGAATGTGCGATGGGACGGTGTGGAGGGAGATTCACTCTGAGTCTGACTCCGGGAATGTATGATGGGACTTTGTGGAGGGAGATTCACTCTGTGTCTGACTCCGGGAATGTGTGATGGGACGGTGTTGAGGGAGATTCACTCTGTGTCTGACTCCGGGAATGTGTGATGGGACGGTATGGAGGGAGATTCACTCTGTGTCTGACTCCGGAAATGTATGATGGGACGGTGTGGAGGGAGATTCACTCTGTGTCTGACCCCGGGAGTGTGTGATGGGACGGTGTTGAGGGAGATTCACTCTGTGTCTGACCCCGGGAGTGTGTGATGGGATGGTGTGGAGGGAGATTCACTCTGTGTCTGACTCCGGGAATGTATGATGGGACTTTGTGGAGGGAGATTCACTCTGTGTCTGACTCCGGGAATGTGCGATGGGACGGTGTGGAGGGAGATTCACTCTGAGTCTGACCCCGGGAGTGTGTGATGGGACGGTGTGGAGTGAGGTTCACTCTGTGTCTGACCCCGGGAGTGTGTGATGGGATGGTGTGGAGAGAGCTTCACTCAGGTGTGGATATATCTTCAGTCGATCTGACACACACATCTGACGTCCTTGCATTTATTACAAGAAAATGTGAATCAGAGTTTGATTCCAGGAGTGTGTAATGGGATAGTGCAGAGGGACATTTATTCTGTGTGACAGCGGATTGTGTGATCCTGCAGCCCCACATCTGCGCACATCCTCAAGTACCACAGGCATATTAGAAGACCCAGACGGTTCAAACAGTTCACAAAATAGCTTCGCATTCAAAAATCTAAAACAAACTTCCGAATTCTATTAGTAAAGTATATGTAAGTGAAACAACATTGTAATTCGTCAAGCCCCCCCCCAGTACACCGACACACCCAAATCCGTGTGTACCTAAACTCGCTGCGCACATGTCAAAATCTCTGAGTCCGCCCCTATATGTACAATTGTTTATCCTTTTCAGAGAAACATCTCAAACATTTCACAAGATAGCTAAATCCACTTTTAAAAAATAGCAAGAACAAGGCTCAACGTTAAAGTGCATTATTTATCCGAGTATCTGTAAAATAAGCAATTTGAATTTTGGCATTATACCCAATTCCACCGACAACCAAAATCCACGTGCACTCCCAAATCCGTATGCACACCCAAATGGGTGCGCACTCCGAACCTGTCAACACCTCCCACTTACAGATTAGGTTATCCGAGAGGAGAAATCATTTCAAATAATTCAGAAAGTAGCAACTTCCAACTTAAAAATCGTAGCAAGAGCAGCGTAGAAAACTGGAAGTGTATTTATTAATAAAGTATCTATCAATTAAACAACCGTGAGATTTGTCAGGTCCCCAAATCCGGGAGCATCGAAGACCGTGTACCTCACCAAACCTGCTGATACTCACGTGTACACATTTGATTTTCCCAAAGGAAGGATCGCTTTAGAGTGACAGCGTTCACCTTAAAAAAATCGCGAGGACCAAATCCATACTGACGTCCTGTGCACTCATATTGGTTTGTGCAATTTAGTGCAATTAGAAAGCACCATCAAAATCCAAATCCACACACCACTGTGCACAAGTACTCGGCGAAACTCACCTAAAATGACCTAATCTGCATGAAACCCCAAATCCGGTGATTTCAGTAAATCTGTTCGCATCGCAAATCGGTTGCCACCCATTTATGCCGAAGCACCCTTAAATATGCGCAAACCCAAATTCGGTGCGCACCCCAAACCCTCTAATACCCGAGAGGCATAAGGGATTATCAATGACCGTCTCGTGGTTAGCAAGCCATGTGTGCGCCAAAGTCCTTTTGCAGATCGGCGACACAACCGAAATCCGTGTGCAGCCCCGTATTCAAGACTACACTAAAATCCGGATCACTAATCCTGCAGCCCCACATCTGCGCACATCCTCAAGTACCACAGGCATATTAGAAGACCCAGACGGATAATCATTGTTAACAGAAAATGGCTGTCTGTTAAAAACCACCACGTCACCAAATCGATATTCACTCACAAAAACGTGGAGATTCAACCCTAAATTTGCTATCCCTAAAAGGTGCGCACCCTTACATCAGAGCACTCCCCTAAATCAGTTTGCAACTCTTTATTAGAGAACACTTCTAAATCCAAGCACAACCCCAGATCCACATGAACCACAAGACCGTGTGCAACCCATATTCATCGACAAGAAATAAAATTGCGCAATCGTAAGTTCAGTGCACACCCTAAACCCGCGGACTCCGCCATTGGTACATCAGATTTTCCCGGAGAAACAATCAATAAAATACAATGGAAAAAGTGGCAGCCTCGGTATTAATAAACCGGACGCAATTTTTGATCCGTCAACTCAGCAAATCTATCTGTGTCCCACGACTGGAAAAGGCAACCCAAATCAGCGAACATCACCATGTTCATGTGCATCGTCAAATTGGTGCGCGTCACAAGATCCATGTGCATCGTCAAATTGGTGCACATCACCAAATCCATGTGCATCGTCAAATTGGTGCTCATCACCAAATCCATGTGCATCGTCAAATTGGTGCTCATCACCAAATCCATGTGCATCGTCAAATTGGTGCGCATCACCAAATCCATGTGCATCGTCAAATTGGTGCGCATCACCAAATCCATGTGCATCGTCAAATTGGTGCTCATCACCAAATCCATGTGCATCGTCAAATTGGTGCGCATCACCAAATCCATGTGCATCGTCAAATTGGTGCGCATCACCAAATCCATGTGCATCGTCAAACTGGTGCGCATCACCAAATCCATTTGCATCGTCAAATTGGTGCTCATCACCAAATCCATGTGCATCGTCAAATTGGTGCTCATCACCAAATCCATGTGCATCGTCAAATTGGTACTCATCACCAAATCCATGTGCATCGTCAAATTGGTGCGCATCACCAAATCCATGTGCATCGTCAAATTGGTGCGCATCACCAAATCCATGTACATCGTCAAATTGGTGCGCATCACCAAATCCATGTGCATCGTCAAATTGGTGCGCATCACCAAATCCATGTGCATCGTCAACTTGGTGCGCGTCACAAGATCCATGTGCATCGTCAAATTGGTGCACATCACCAAATCCATGTGCATCGTCAAACTGGTGCGCATCACCAAATCCATTTGCATCGTCAAATTGGTGCTCATCACCAAATCCATGTGCATCGTCAAATTGGTGCGCATCACCAAATCCATGTGCATCGTCAAATTGGTTCTCATCACCAAATCCATTTGCATCGTCAAATTGGTGCTCATCACAAAATCCATGTGCATCGTCAAATTGGTGCGCATCACCATGCGCAGCCCAAACACGCTGAAACCTTCACATTCATTTGTGGGGCTCGTAGTACACAGATTTTGTCTGTTTTTTTTTCTTTTGAGATAATCTAATTAGTGCGCGTGCGTCCACGGTTTTGAAGTTGTGGGGATTTTTCACGTATTTGCGGTGCCTGCGGTTTGAAAGTGTGCCGAATCTCAAAGTTGTTTCATTTCGATCACGTGAATAATGAATTTAATTTGAAATTTGACGTGAATTATTTTAAATGATACTTCCTCTGGGATAATCTAATGTGCAAGTGGTTTTCTCCGTGGGTATGATATTCACATGAATTTTAGGGTGCGTTCCTAGTTGATGGAGCCCGTATTTGAGGTGTACATGGATTTGGGACTGTGTACATGTAATCACGGATTTGGGGTGAGATAAAGATTTAGGCTTGTTGGCGCATTTGAAGTTGCACATTAACTTTGGGCTGTGTGCGGATTTTAATGTCGAGGAATGAATTCTTGAAAGGATTCTAAACTTCATGTCAGGATGTCAGCGGCTTTGGGGTGCGCACTGAATTGGGTCGTGCAGATATTGGGCATTTTCGGAGAATAAGGCGTGCACACTGCTATGGTGTGAACTTGGATTTGGGAATACGCACGGATTTAAAATTGAATCCACAAATATATGTGGTGAGCGCTGAATTTGGGTGTGCATATATTTAGGGTTTGGCAGCAAATACGCACAAGGATTTGGGGATACGCGCCAATTTAGGGGTCTGTAGTCAATTACGGGGACGTAATTAGATGATGTGATGTTCGTATATTCCGGGGGCTGTTTGTTTACCAATCAATAGTTGCAATCATATTTTTGGGTGGTGCGAATTTTAATTGTTGGAACAGCCATATTTTGAACTGTTGGACAGGAATTCTGCTTTAGAGTTATCTCTTATATATGTGGTGTGTCAGTGTGTTTGGAGTGCGCACTGATTTGGTGATATGCACACGTTTTGTGGATTCACGGCGGGCTGTTTTGATTTATTGATGCAAAGCCTCTGCTAAAGTAAATTCCGATAATCCGGAGCGCTGGGCAACTCTACAGACTATTGGTCTAATTCTTCATCAATACTGTAACATATTTAAAACTTAAAGGGACTGCGCTGCGCCTTTAGAAATTAGTGCAATTTAAGAGAAGGCGAAAAAAACAACCGCCGGTGAGATTTCAGGAAGAAACTTAGACATCACTCGAAATTTAGTCTCAAACATGGCCGTGCACACACTTAGATTTGGGTGTGTTGGCGGGTCAAGATTTGCACACGAATGTGTTGAGTGCGGATTATTGACGTCGACGATACATTTTCTCAACTGTTTCGAATGCATCTTGCTCGGAAAAATCTCATGGGCATGTGGGGTTGTCAGCGGGTTTAGGGTGCGAGCTGCATTGGGTATTGGGTATTGCGTGTCAGCTAAAATGGGTTGCACAGGGTCTTGGGGTGCACATGGATGCACACGGCTTTTGGGGTTTGTTCTTGTTATGGGGATGCGCTCGTATTTGGGGATAACATATTTGGGGGTTTGTCGGCGAATATGGAGTGTGTATCTGGGAGTTCATAAGGATTCGGGTTGATCGGCAGATTTGGTGATGTGCTCCCGACCTTTGGGATGCGTGGAGCAGTTAATGACAAGGCAGCTATTTTGTGATTGAAATGATTCTTCGTCTGAATCGCCTAATGTCCGTCCTTACTTGGGGAAGTACGCAGATTTTCTGACTCACACGCATTTTCGAGATACGTGCATACTGCTGCTGGGTATGAGGGTGCACATGCATTTGACCACCGTTGACCGTGATGATAATGTTGTTGTCTCTGGAGACTTAACACTGACCAGTGTGATAATGTAACAGCGTGTCCCGGTCATTCACAGGAATGCATTCCTAAGACAACCATATTTTAACTTTCTCTCCTGTGTATAGCATTCAACTGGAGATTTACCCAACTCCTGAATGCGATTAGATGAATCAAAGGTATATGCAGACTTGTATGCTGTACATTACGGCCCAATATAACTGAGCACCTAACAAAACGGGGTGGGGGGATTGATTAGACCAAATGCTGGAGAAACTTCTCAGGCCAAGCAGCATCTATGGAAAAGAACACAGTCGACGTTTCGGGCTGAAGCCCTTCAGCAGGACTGGAGGGCAAAAAGAGTAGAGGAGTAGATTTGAAAGGTGATGTGAGGGGAAAGAGAAACGCCAGAAGACAGGTAAAACTTGGAGGTGGATGGATGAAGCAAAGTGCTTGGAAGTAGATTGCTGAAAGAGACAGAAGGCTATGGAGGAAAGAAAAAAATGAAGCAAGGGGAGCTGGACCATAGGGAGGCTATGGCGGGCAAGGAGATATTAAGAGAGAGAGACAAAGGGGTAGAAAATGGTGAAGGAGAGGTTTGAGAAAGAAATGTTCATGCCATCAGGTTGGAAGCTAACCAAACGGATTATAAGCTGTTGTTCCTCGCACCTAAGTGTGGCCTTATCGTGATAGTGGAGTCACTCATGAATGGACATATCGGAAAGGGAATGGGAAGTGGAATTAAAATGGGTGACCACTTGGAGATACCGCCTGTTCGGCGGATGGAGTGTAGGTGCACAAACCCCCAAATGGTTTGCATCCCTTTATCGGAGAAGAAACCCTTAAGTCTGCGCAAGTTCCAATTAATTTCGCATCTCAAACCCATGTGCACCCCAAATACGCACACATCCTCAAGAAAGAGCCAAAATCCACGTGTGCATCAAACCCGCTGGGAACCTCAAATGCGTTTTACGTAATCCCAGAAAATAATCATTTCGAACAGTACACATGATGACTGCGTAAGTAACTGTGCCTCGCAAATTTGTAGGTGACGTCCTGAATCTGCTCTATCCCCAAATCGGCGCGCACCCTAATCACTCTGACACGTCCCAAAGCATAATCTCAGAATGCGAATCATTTTAAAGAATTCAGAAAATGCCGGCCTGGACAATAAAGATTCACATATGCCCCAGAATACATTTGGAGATCAACCACTACACAAAAGTATGGTTGTACAGCAAATCTGCGTGGAGTCACATATTCATCCTCGCACCCCTATACCGGCGCAATCCGAATTTCAGTCTGCACCACAATCCCGTTAACATGCACACATGCACATTAGATTTTACCAGAGCAAGGATCACTTCAAACCGATCAGCAAATTGGTGCCGCCACCATAAAGTAACAAGAACACTGTTGGACATTAAAAATATATCTATTATGAAAGTATCTGTGAATGATGTAAAATTTAGACACGTCACAACTCCAAATCCGCAGACACCAAAACTCTGTGAGATCTCAGAATTTCGAAAGCATCCCTATAAATCTGCGCAATCCCCAGACTCCTGCGCCTGAGTATCGACCTGGGCAGATGGTGTGGCTTTCATCCAAAGACATCCTTCTCAAAAACGAGCCTAAGAAACTCGCCCCTTGCTTCCTGGAACCTTTAGATATATATATGAAAGAAAAGAAAAAGTAAAAGGCGCCAACATCAAAGTTCAGTCAGTTTCGTGCACATCGTTCGGCCCCTCGTCACTTTTCTCCGACCTCCACGTCCTGGGACCACCCCGCTGTTCAACCAAGCAGTGCAGCGCACGTCCGCCTTCCTCGGCGTCCCCTTCCCTCCTCTCCTGAAAACCCGGGACACTCCTCCCCCAAGCTCCCAGCCTCATTGGTTAGCAATGAACAAATGAATACAATCCCCACAGCAGCAAGTCTAAAGCTAAACAACTGCGAGAGAAACGCTTATCAGACAAAGAAGCATTCCCACTCTTAACCAACCAAAGATGCCCTTTTGAGTAACATACAGAGGACATTGTACAGAAGTACTGTATAGCCGCTGTCTTGCCTTCATTATAACCGCATCGATATGCTGGCACCAGGTTATGTCCGCAGAGATCTTAACACCCATGAACTGGAAACTGCTTCTTCTCTGCACTTCTGATTCCCCACCCCCCCGATGAGGATCGGTATCTCCATCCTTCCTGAAGTCCACAATAATCTGTTTTCCTCTCTCTGACGTTCAGTGCAATGTTTTTGCTGTGACACCACACATTGGCGTATCTCGCCCCTGTTCGCTCTCTCGTCTCCATCTGAGATTCGACCAGCAATACTTGCAATATCAGGAAATTTATAGGTGGTATACGATGTGCCTATCTACTGATTTGATATTCACTTGGATGTAAGGACGATCGAGGTATATGGACATGGTAGGATGGTGGGATTAGAGTTTGAGTGCCTTTGATTTGCTTTTTAGCTGGTATGGCAATACATAGGCTCTATGTTCTATGATATCTGTAAGAGGCCTCTCACCTTAGTTCGTTGTGCTGTCGAGTAAACTCAATATTTACCTGTTTCGGTGTATTGTTTCAGACACAGGCGAAAAAAAAGAGACATTAATCGTAGCATCAATGGCCACAATTGGTATCGAAATGCTGATCTCTCTCTCTGTCTTTCTCTCAACATGAATTTGTATTCTTTCTGTACCGAATTATAAAATTTTTCTCACATGTCCCGAATTCACCAAGCCTCTGTTAAAGAGACGACACCTTCCTCGATTCTACTGACGTCCTTCCGGCTGGAGCGTGACTTCAAAGCTGGTCGACTTGACGCTCCGTTCCTGAAGGTTGTGGTTACCGATATAATTTGCCTTCACAATAGGTCGTTTAATTGTTCGTTAATGTCTTGCTCTGATTGCGAACCGACAGAACAGATTAGACGGTCTTCATTAATGAAACATCAGTGCGATGGTGTATCTGCTGTCAGTGCGGACTCGGTGGGACGATTGGCCATGATTCGTTACCATACAGCTGACATTATCTCACAAGTAACCCTGGCTCCTAACGCGTTCTGTTGTTTATAAATGTATCGGCAAATGGTTCACTCACTTGTTTCAATTAACTTGTAATCTGAGGTGAAGAGAACGGACGAGAGACAGGATGAAAAATCTTACAAGGCACTGTTAACATTCGCCGGCGAGCCGGAGCGCCAATGACAATAACTCACTGAAAGTAGCTGCATAGGATGATGGGTAGTGGTCACTACTAGTCGCGGCGCTGAGTTCTGGTGTGAAGTAGTTACTCTGCACTTTCATGGATCTCTAGTTTAATCGCAACTGAAGTGTTGCAATAAAACTATAGAGAAAAAAAAAAGTTCTGGAGGTTTTGGACGGTGGTATACAAGGATATTGCCCAGATAACGGGAAATCGGGCAGTCTTTGGATTTTCTCAGCGGCAGTTGTTGAACTGGGGTTGTGGGCTGGGGAGGCGCATAGCCGCCTGGGAGTTGTAGTCATTGTGGTGAACTACATATACCTGTCTGGACACGGCCCCCCTGCTGACTGCTTCTGTGGTAGTCACTTGCTGCTTGTGCTTTCTTCCAGCCAATAAAAGCCTACCTTTGCTCACGTCTCGGAGAGTTATCGATGGTGCAGCAGTCCTATTGCGTTTGCTCCTAGTTCGCTCCTCAACACTGTTCCTGATCCACAACAAACTCCGCCCGAAGAGACTAACGGCGGGCTGGCGACCTACCGACTGCAGCAAATCGATCAACTCCAAAATGGCGAAGGAGCAGAAGTGGTTGGGCTGAGATTGGGGCAGATGTGCACGCGGCCTGTCGTTGCTCAGATCCACTTTTTCCCGCAGTTGTCAGCGGCCGACGTGCCTGTCGCCAAATATGAATTCATACGACGGTCAGTTCATATGAACGTCAGTCAGTGAGATTGATCTTGTACACAGTTAAACAAAACGATGATAGTTTCTTCTCTTCCCAGTGGGAGAAGAGCCCGTGAAATCAATGGACCTATGCCGGCATGACAGTTCTCTTATTAACGGTACTTTACAGCTGGATAAAATAAATTTCGTGATGTTTAGAACCGACCTGGCGAATTCTGATGCTGAGTTGTCACATCAAACTGTGGAAATTGAAAGTATTTTGAAACCTGCAGAGGAGTATCTTGTTATAACTGATGCTATGTGGGAAGCTGTAAATGAAGCTCTGAAGCGTTTGGTGTCTGAATCCCAGTCGACATTATGGGATTAAAATATTGCAGAGGAATGCGAGAAAAATGATTTCTAATGTTCCATACTCTATAAAAAATACATGATATCTGACTTGTGAAATCCTCCCGATGTGATATGTGTTCAGGAAACTCTCACCACGAAACACAATATTTATAATAACTCTGATACACGGAGATATTTAGTTTTAGTTCAGAACATATTGGCTGTCGTCAGCATGTTGGACGCTATGGGTGATGAAAGATTGGGAAGTGACATCTGTCTGTCTTTATAAGCCGTTGTTTAGATTTATATCAGGGACAAGAGGCAAATCGGGCGGACGTGATTTTTTTTTTTGTTGTTGAACCAAATTGGGATGAGTTTAAAGCTTTACGTGAACAGCGTCTGTCAGGGCTGAATGTTGAGGTTGATGTCGATTTTAACAATAAAATGTAATGTCACATTATTCATCCAATAGTATTGAAAGTGATTCCTGTTAAAATGGAATTCATGGGAGAAAAGCTGCACCGTGGTGGACTGAAGAGTGCATAGGTTAAATTAGGGAGGGAATTGAAGAGTTTAGGCAAGTTAAGAAGTATCATTTTCCCAGTGACCTTATCAACAATAAAAAGGCTACAGGCTGTGCTGAGGAAATTGTTGAAGATTGCGAAAAGCCTTTACTGGAGGACATATTGAGATTATTCTGGAAGGGATATTAAACTTAGGGAAGTTTGGCTAATCATTAAAGGAAATGTGTAGTACGGTCCGTAATGAACCTGATGTTTCAGTATTGATTGATGAGGGTAAAATGATTGCTACTCAAATGGAGACGGTTGGGTTATTGACTGTGTCATTTGCCGCGAATCATAAACAAGATAACTTAAGCGAAGAGGTTAAATGTGTAGGGATAAGGTTCTCAGTGGGTGCACTGGTGTGTTGGCAGTCAGGTGGAGCAATGATAGTATCAGTGATGTTGAGTTGTCTATGTGTGAATTAAGAGGGCTATTATTAATGCAGGTCGGACGTCTCCAGGAAAGGATGGTATATGTTAGTGTATGATTAGACATAAGAAAGCAAACAATCTTGAGCTAATATTAATATTTTTGATGAGGCAATCTTTCTTCCTCGTGAATAATGGAAAAACTTTAATAGTAGGGAGATAAATTTGGCCCGATGAAGTTTACAGGGACTGTTGGCTGGGGACTTGAAGTTCGAAACACGATGGGAAATTTCATTGAGGAATACAGTGTGAGGAGTGTTATACAGATAGGGCAAATTCAGACAATCCTTGTCCAGTGTGTTTGTGTAAGACCCGCGCTGGGGATAAATAATAAAGCTGTTTGCTAGCTGGCTTCTGACGTACACACACACAAACACACAGACACACACACACACACACACACAAACACACAGACACACACACAAACACACACACACACACACACACACACACACACACACACACACACACACACACACACACACACACACACACACACACACACACACACACACACACACACACACCACTACACGTTCCAATCTAATCTGCTCGGCGGCTGTCTGGAAACGACCTAATTTACCCCAATAATTTGTGTCGTGAATTGTTGCACGGCTTCGTCCTGAGGACGGTCTCGGCGAGTCTGTTCAACTCCATTCTTGCTGCCTGACGTGCCAGCTGCTCCAATAATTTGTGTGTGTGGCTCCACTCCGGATCCTTTATTGGACCCGTCAGATGCAGAGTTTCCAGAGGCGCGGTCAGTTACGGTTAAATCAGTGAAATCAGTTAAATCAGCCCCTTCACCGACTGGACTCGGGAGACCACAGATCATTGCTGTTCATGCCGCTCGATGTTCTCGCCGCCGATTCCTCAGCTCGTCCTACCTCCAAATTGAAAAAAAAGGCAGGTCAGGGGAAACTGTAACCCGTGTCTGATTTCCATATTTTACAATCTCGAGCCCCGGATCTTCAGCTGAATCTCGATCCCGTGTTACGTCCCCGAGAATAAGTCCTGGGTGATGTTCTTTTCCTTCTCTCTCTCTCTGTCAAGTGAATTTTCTGACAATTGTAATCCTTTCCCGGGGGAAGTGCGGCCTCTCCACCTGCACCACCCGCTACCTGGTTGCCTGGCAACGGCGGATCTACTGACTATTGACACCGAGGTCATATTGTTTCAATTGAATGTGTACTACTTCCCGGTAAATTTCCTGTACATCACCCCTGTGTGCAGTGTTATCCATGTACTGAGATTCGCAGCCACTGACTGCTCTGTCTGGTTCACCGTCGCTTTCACCTTTGATCGGTTTGTCATTATTTGCTGCACGAAGCTGGAAACGAAACATTGCACCGGGCAAACTGCGGCTGTGGTTCTAACAACAACCGGCGTACTGTTCCGTCTGAAAAACCTTCCGCGATGTTTCACGTTTCAACACGTGATGATCATCGACAATATACCCTGGTTCTGTGCTGTTTTAGAGAATTACTTCACTGACTCCGGGTGGGTTGGATACGACTGGTTTGATACATTTTTAACCCCATTTCTACCTTATGCTGGGATCCTGCTGCTCAACGCTCTGACAGTCAGGCACATTTTAGTGGCCAGTCGGGTCCGTAAGGGGCTGAAGGGTCAGAGCAAGAGGGAGAGTCGTAGTGACCCGGAGATGGAGAGCAGGAGGAGGTCTGTGGTTTTACTCTTCACCCTCTCCGGCAGCTTCATCCTTCTGTGGATGACGTACACTGTAAATGTCATATATTATCAGGTTTCAGGAAAAGGATTCGATTTCAATGATTCTGAATGGATCTTTCACTACGTCGGGGGTTTCCTGAGGGATCTCAGCTACTGCACCAACACCATTATTTACATGGTCACACAGTCGAAATTCAGGGAGCACGTGATCAGTGCCGTGAAGTATCCGGTCACCTGGGTGCTTCAGCTCATTAATGAATCCAGGTCCTGAGTACAATCCAGAGGCGGCCGAAGTGTCTCCATTCCGGGCTCCAGCATATCAATTTCACCCTCAGTTATAATTCCCGGCCGGGTTGCCTCATCGACTGACTTCTCCGTGACAATAGTGTGTGTGCGCGTGCGCGCGCGCGCGCGCGTGTGTGTGTGTGTGTGTGTGTGTGTGTGTGTGTGTGTGTCTGTGTGTGTGTGTGTGTGTGTGTGTTTGTGTGTGTGTGTAGGGGGGGGGGGAAGGGAGTGTGGATAGGTTTTGGCGGAAAACCACTGTCTTGCCGATCCTGAACCCCCGTGGCCCCACCAGATTTCTGTCAAAGAACTATTCCGGAAAGCCGACCATCCATTGGTATGTGAATATGTCGATCTGTTCCCATTCACGTCCATCAATCTCAGTCCGACCTTGCCGCACTCTTCAGGTACTGTTTGTCTATTCGAATATCAATCAAACCAGGTTCGGCCTTCCCCTTGGATGAGTAGTTAACGACAAAGAGGTCAGGGCGGGATTTGAATAAGGAGCGGTGGACAGTCTAACCTAAATGCGCTTTCGTGCCACCAACTGGACTGTCATACGGTGCTGGAAATTTGTAAATAAAACCTTCGCTGCTTATTTTCTTTCCTGGTGAATGATAAATTAACCCAAAAACCCAATAGATTATAGTCAATGGAACAAAATGTTGTGAAATAAATTAAAATCCCTCCCACAAATTCGGAACGTTTTTAAATTAAAACTATTAACCTTAAAAATTGTATTGAATCGTGAATCTGATTTCTTTCTATCTGATATGCCTCACTCTAAAATAGTATGTGTGTAACTTTTTCATTATGACAAAATCTACACGACCCAGAATGATGTCTCCCAACATGACACAAGGAATAATTAAGCAATGTTTGGCCAAGTCTATGTCACGTCTATGTAATTCCTTCCCTTCTTGTTTAGCCTCCTTTTCACATCAACATAACACTTTTACGTATTCTGTAATACATTCAGTAAATTAGTATGATATGTTAACCATTTGTTAAACGCCCTTGTTCCCATTATGCCAGAAGTCATGGAAAAAGCCCACAATTGTTAACCCCGCAATTCCTCAGCTTCTGATTTCTAAGTGGAAGGTCCATATCCAGAGTTGACTCTTAACTGTTTTTCAGTAAAATCGTCAACTCGCTCCTTCCGCCCAACGCCGCTGTGAGCTACGATCTTGCAGAAGATGACATGTAAATCAATACGTTGTATGTGGAATTACAATTAATGATTTTATAACAGTAAATCTGACCTCCAGCAGAAAGACCTGTTTTAAGACTCATCAAATCAGAATAGTAATCTGAACAAATTACAACTCCACATGTAAAAATATCACCCACCTACTGTCAGGCGAATATGTGGGAAACCAATACTGCTCTGTATACTGTTTCTGTATCATACCTGTAATTCAGGCACTAATAGCACACCGACAATGCTAATTAAAGTATCGTTTGACCCACATGTAACAGTGGTTAATATACCATACTAGTTTTCCCTAATAAGTTTATGAACTACTACACTCTCAGGCCAAAAGGAATCCTTAGAATTTATCAAACTGGTTAATCTAAACTTAATTAAACTCATGGGGATAAACAATGTAACGTTAGTGTTATGAACAATTTGTGGCATTTAAAATGCTAATATGCAGGAACTTGGAAGCACAGATCGGGAACAGACGTTCTCAGGGAAATGCACGGCAGAGATAGAGCAGGGGACAGGAGCACGGCGTTCGGCATTTGCATGTTCCATCGAGGCAGGGAATGAATGGAAGGTAAAAGAACCATGGTGTGCAAGAGATGTGAAGAATCTGGATTCGAAGACATGAAAACGCGACAGGTTCAAAACAAAAAAACTAGATACTTACAGAGTTCCAGGTAATTACAAGCTTGCCAGGAAGGAACTGAAGAATAAAATTAGGAGAGTTAGGAAACTCTGAAGGTCTTGGTGAGGTGGATTAAGGAAAACCACATGGTAAAGTATGTGAAGAGCAAGAAGTGGAGCCGTGTCAGAATAGGAACAATGAGGGGCAGTAGTGGAAGCGTGTGCATGGAATCGGAGGAGGTAGCAGAGATACTTAATGAGATTGAGACAAAGGGTGTGTTCAGGGTTTTGAAAGGTATTAAGTTAGATAATTCACCGAGACAGCCTGCTGTGGTGGGAAACGAGGAAAGAGATTGCTGAGTCTCTGATAATGATCTTTGCATCATCACTTGGGTGGAAGTAAGTACTGGAAGAAGGGAAAGTCGCAAATGTTGTTTCTTGTTCAAGAAAGGGATTTGGGATAACCCATTAAATTATTGACTAGTGACGTGGGCAGGTTGTTGGAGAAGATCCTGGGGAGTCAGGACTCGTGAGTCTTATGACACAACAATTGGCAGTGTTGTGGCTAGTCTGGAGGGTGTTCAGAAATTACAGCGGGACATCGAATTGTTGCAGAGCTGGGCTGAGAAGCGGTTGATGGAGTTCAACCCAGGTATGTATAAAGCGGTTCATTTCGGTACCTCAAATTTGAGTACATAATATAATATTAATGATAAGACTCTTGGCAGTGTGGAATATCAGCGAGAAATTGGGATCCTTGTCCATCCATAAGATTTTTAAAGGTGCTGCGCAGAAAGTCAATGTTAAGAAAGCGTATGGTCTGTGAGCTTTCATCAACCCTGGAATTGAGATCGAGAACGTGGATGTACCGTTAAGGTTAAATAGGAACTTAGGTAGACCCCATTTCTTTTCATTTCACGCAGGAAGAATGTGGATCAATTAGAGTGCAAAGGAGATTCGTAAGGATATTGCCTGGATGGAAGCGTATTCCTGATGAAATATGTTAAGTGAACACGACCTGTTCTCCTTGGACCGACGGTTGATGAGAGAGATCTATTCCATGATGAAAGGTATTCATCGTGTGGATGGCCAGAGGCTTTGTCCGTGGTGTGAAATGGCTAACACTAGGGGGCGTACTTCTAAGGTGTTTGGCAGTAGGTCTGGGGGCGGGGTGTTGGAGGATGTCAGGGTTAAGTTTATTCACACAGAGTTTGGTAGGTCCGTGAAATAGACTGCGGGCACAGTTATGGAGGCGGAATAATTAGGGACTTTTAAGGATCTTTTCGATAGGTAAGTAGAGTTTAGATAAAAAAAATGACGGGTATGCGGTAGGGAATTTTAGGCAGATTCCAGAACAGGTTACATGGATGGTACAACATTGTGGGCCGAATGGTCTTTAATATTCCGTAGATTTCTATGTGATATATTCTATGTTGGACACCGTTTTCATTATCCCACGATTGCATCGTTACAGCGGGGCCTGTGGCGACGGAGAGAAGAATTGGTGTTGCATCGCCTCCGGCTCGAGTACTCCGGTCCCCGCAACGAAAGCCGTGAATTCTTACTCCGGCTTTTTAGGTGAATCAAGTACTTCCAGAGGCGGCCGATCAGAGATGCTCAGAGTTTTCCAGACGTGGTCTCAACAACATAGAATGGTACAGCAGGAAATCAGGCCCTTTACTCAGAGAGTGCTGGCTGTGTGTAACGAGCTTCCAGTATAAGTGTTAGAGGCAGGCTCGATATTGTTATTAAAGTTAAACTTGGATAGGTATATGGACAGAAAAGGAATGAAGGGTTATGGGATGATCGCAGGTCAGTGGGATTAGGTGAGAGTAACCGTTCAGCACGGTCTACAAAGGCCGAGATGGCCTGTTTCTGTGCAGTAATTTTTAGATGGTTATGTATAATACAAAACATTGCATTTCTTCCTTCCTGATGACATTGCCCAGGAATTTTAGTTTCCTCTCATTTAATGTTCTCACTAAAGATCTTGCTATATGGGGACGTTGGAGTATTGTCTCATTAGTACCCCATCTCTATGTGATATTTTCAGCATTCTTCTAAGAAACCACCTTCCTGTTGCTTCTAAGTTTCTTTTGAGTTCTGGTCTTACAGTCCACGTTTCGGAAGCACACAGCAAGATTGACCAGAAGTAGTATTTCAGTAGCCTAAGCCTTGTTGTCATAGAAATCTGTCAGTAGGTAAAATGGGTTTCATTTTTTGGAAGTTGGTTTTGGCAATGACAATTCTTATTTTTATTTCTACTCTACATCCAGCATCTTGTGACGTAAAGCTGCCAAGGTAATTAAAGCTCCAGAAAACATGTTGTCCAAATCCACACATTCCAGATCCTTTCTGTTCCCAACAAATATGGCCTTGCTCCATTTCCGAATCTCAACCCAACGACTGCCCTATACTTTTCGATAATCACCTGGAGACAAATGACTTTATGATCACTCGATACAAAGTCTGCTCCTGCACAAAGCGCTGACACCTGCCGTCTCATTCCGCAGTAGATTATAAAGTAGTGTTTTCTCTCACTGGGACTGATCAAGGAATCATCCCTGAATATTTTTGTTAAACTCTATCCCACTGGTCCTTTAGCAGTAGGCGATTCAGTCAATACGTGCAAAGGTAAAATCACCTGCTATAACAATTTTATATATACTGCAACAGTCTGCGATCTTTCTGCAGGTTTCTTCCTCTAATCCAGCAGACTGTTTGCTGGTCTATAATGTAGCCCCATAACATGACCACGCATTTCTTATTCCTCATTTCCACCGATAAAGTCTCACTTAGACGAGCTGCCTTGTATGTTCTGCCTGCGCTCTGCGGTGAGATTTTCTCAGTCCTATAATGTCACCAATCTTTCTGAAATTCTTCCGCTTTCTCACGCCTAAAAATAGGGAACCCCGAAATATCGTGCTGTCCTGCTTGTTCCTCCTACAACCAATTCTCAATAATGGTCACAATATCATAATAGAATGTGTTCATCCATGCCCTCAGCTGGGACGGGTAGTTATCCTGTCCTTTAATTTAACAGATAAATCCCTGACTTCACTTTGCAAAACCACCTTCCCATGTCGCTGGTACCGACATGGACCAGGACATACTGTTGTTCACTCACCCACTTCAGAAACATATAGAAGGAATGGTGTTGGGAGAATGGAGGAAGGAAGGGGAGGAGATTGGAGGCTATAGAAAGGGTGTTCAGACTGCAGACGTCATCGCTCCCCCATACTCTCCACTATTGCCTGTGACACAGAGTGGAAGGAGAGTGGAGGGACGGCGTAGATGGGGAGCGTTTCGCGGGTGGAGGGTATCACGGAGACGGGGGAGGGGCATCTGGGTATGTACGGGATTATGGAGAAGGCGAAGTGCGCAGGATAGGTTGTGCGTCAGGGAGACGCAATAGTTTGAGTGCGAGGGATGGGTGACGGAAACGGGAGTGGTGTACTGGAGTCGGCGTGACAGAGACGGGGAACAGTGGAGGAGAGAGAGAGTTTGACGGATTCAGGAAGGGGCTTTGGAGAGGGAGGATGTTATGCATGCGGGGAGGAATGTTTTCGAGTGTTTTCGAGTTACAGTGCAGGTTCAGTTACTCCCACTGTGTCCTCGCTATCACACCATCGCCTTTCCGAATGACCCTGAGTTCATCCAGTTCATTTTCCCACTGCTTAACGCGGCGTGTTAGAAGCTGCAGCTGGATGCGTTTAAGACAGTATGGCAAAGGAGCAGAGGTCGGCCATTAGGCCCATCGACTCATTTTATTTTCATGAGTTGATCCATTGTCCCATTTAGTTCCATTCCGCCGCCTTCTCACCATAAACGTTGATGTCCTTACTACACAGATACCTATCAATCTCTGAATTAAATACACCCAAGGACTTGGCCTCCAGTGCCGCCTGTGGCAACAAATTCCACAGATCCACCACCTTCTGGCTAAAAAAAATCTTTGCATCTCTGTTCTGAATGGGCGCCATTCAATTCTCAAGTCATACCCGCTCGTGAGAAACCACTTTTTCACATCCACTCTCTCCATGTCTTTCAACTTTCAAATTGTTTCTATGAGGTTCCCCCCCCCCTCCGGATTCTTCCAAACTCCAGTCAGCACACTCCAAGAGTGGTCAGACGTTTTCCATATGTTAACCCTCCCTTTCCGGGAATCATTCTAGTGCCTCTCCTCTGAACCCTCTCCAACGTCAGCACATCCTTTCTTAAATAAGGGTCCCAATGCTGCTCACAGCCTCAACATCACATCCCTGCACCTATATTGTTCTAGAAATGAATGCCAACATTGCATTCGCCTTCTTCACCACCGACTCAACCTCTTCTCTTTCTCAAATTTCACAGTGAACTCAGTCATGTTATGATGACTGCCTACGAACTGTGTGTGTCTCTCGGAGATGGTGTGTGTGTGTGTGTGTGTGTGTGTGTGTGTGTGTGTGTGTGTGTGTGTGTGTGTGTGTGTCTGTGTGTGTGTGTGTGTGTGTGTGTGTCTCTGTGTGTGTGTGTGTGTGTGTGTGTGTGTGTGTGTGTGTGTGTGTGTGTGAGAGAGAGAGAGAGAGAGAGAGGATTGTGTGTGTGTGTGTGTGTGGGTGTGAGCGGATTGTGTGCTGCCAGAATTGGAAGGAAGGTGAGAAGTGAGGAGGCCAGGGCAAGGGTGTAGAGATTGCAATCACTGATGCATCTTGTGTGGAACTACTCGAACGGCATGTGCATATGGAGCCGTAGGGAGGATCAGATCATTTTTATGGATATCCAGTGGAATGAGGGAGGTGTAACTCTCCCTCATACACGCAACAATTGCCTGTGTCACAGAACGGGAGGAAAGACGACGACGTAGATGAGGAGCGTTTAGCGAGTGGAGTGTATCACGGAGACGGGGAGGGGCGTATGGCAACGTATGGGAGGATGAAGAAGGCGATGTGTGCAGGAGAGGGCATGGGTCACGGAGACGAAGCTGCCTATAGGCGAGGGATGAGTGCCGGAGACGGGAGTGGTGCACCAGAGACTGAGTGACGTAAGCTCAACTTTTTGCTTCCTGACTTTGTCAGAGGTCTTAACAACATCTGTCCTACAACCACTCAGCTATCTGCAATGGCATTCTTATTTTCATAAAGTTTTAGAGATGGGGTAATAGTTCCAATCCAGTTGAGGTGTAAAAATGAGGGAGTTGTTCATGGGATACGACATGATGCCGCTGAGCAAGGTGATGGCGGTGGCCGCTGCCTCAAAGCGGGAGCCTCTGCTGCCCCCCAGTGTTCACGTGGCAGAAAACAATCTCTGTGGTGAACAATTGTAGATTACCGTAGCATTCAAAGTGCCCAGTGGCCTCAAGTTGCATAACTCTGTGTGTGTGTGTGTGTGTGTGTGTGTGTGTGTGTCTGTGTACATAATGCGTGAAGGTGTTTTATTGATATCCTCCATATGCTTGCTACGTTTCTATTGTATACATTTTATGTGTGTGTTGTGCCATGTTGGACTGTTGGTAATCCAATTAACAGCCAGATCCTGGCTGTTTTCATGGGCATTCCCGTGTGATGGAATTACAATTAAACTTAAATCGAATTTAATTGAAATGAAATGAAACCGTCTGGTCTGAGGAGTTCTCACCTTCCGTGGAAGAGAATCCAGGGATACACATACCTGAAGTTCTCATTCCAACCATAATGCTAAACTGAAATTTCTTTCTAAATTTGACCACAAATGAACGTACATAAATTTGCAGAACCTACTCCCCCTTTTTTTCCTATATATTGGCGTCTGAAGCGTAGACAACATAGAAACATAGAAAATCTACGGCACAACAGAGATCCTTTGACCCACAAATTTTGCCGAACATGTCCTTGCCTTAGAACTACCTAGGCTTTATCATTAGACCTCTATTTTTCTAAGCTCTACTTAGTCATCCACGAGTCTCTCAAAAGACCCTATCATTTCCGCCTCCACCGCCGCCGCCGGCAGCCATTCCACGACGTCACAACTCTCTGTGCAAATAAACTTACCCTGAAATCACCTCTATTCCTACTTCCAAGCACCATAAAACAGTACCCTTTTGTGCTAGCCATCGCAGCCCTGAGGAAAAAGTGTCCGACTATTGTTACGTACCCCGTACCTGGGTGTTTTACCAGCAAATATAGAAGTATCCGTTAAAGTCTGGTGGTACTATTTTCAGCAGTGTTTATTAGTAAAATATACAAGTCAATATCAAGGCAAATATACAGATAATACACGTTAGCAATACTAAACCTAAAATAACAATCAATGATAAACAAGCTCTATCGTTGTATAGGGGATAATGAATTATCATGAGAAAGTATAAAGTTCAGTTCAATTCATGTAGGCTCAGGTAGTTGCTGGTCGATGTGTTGTAATTGTTGGAGAGAGAGAGAGAGAGAGAGAGCGAGAGAGAGAGGACGATCAAACAGTGACAGCTATTGTCTTCCAAACCTTCCTTTACTTTCTGGATCCGTCGTTTCGTTGTGGCCATTGAGGTATGACCCCTCTGTTCTTTAGCTAGACCGTTCTTCCGTGGTGGACTCGTCACTCCGGCAAAGGTGGGCACACACACAAGCCCCCACCGGCCTTGCTATAACCGCTGTGAGTGAAATTGACCGATCCGTTCGGTCCCCGATGCCCCACACTTTCTCGTGGGTTTCTGATGCTCACTAGTGTGTCTCCTGCTGCGTCTGAGGGGGTGACACCCCAGACCTCACTTTTATCCCCACTCACGGGGTCTCAGGTGTCAATCAGTTTTGAATGGCTTAGCCCATCAAACCAGCCCACTCCGGCTGCCCACTGAGGAATTTTAATGAACAGAATAGTACCAAGTAAACAGCCCTCTCCGCAGCCATACGTCTTTCGGGAGTCATAACATGGTGGATAAACATAACTCTCTCTCAGGCTGTTATCGGTAACAGATGTCCTGGCATGTTTTCTTTTGTCTCTCCTACTCTCTCGTTAGCAGCGTGGTAACAGCAACAGTTTGTGATTCTCCCAGGGGAGGGGGACATTGACAACCTTGCACCCTTCTGCCCACCAGAGTTATTCATCCTTCGTAACACTATCCACTGATAAATGCCTCTCATTATCGTATACACGTCGACCTATTTATCTCTCTTCCTCGGTCGCTGCAAGGAGAAAAGGTCGATTTCACTAAACCTCATAAGGCATTCTCCCCAATCCTAGCGAGATCCTTGTACTTTGGGGACCACATACCATTGAAAAATCTCGTTCTCATCCACAGTATCTCTTTTCTGTTCCACTAACAAGGAACACTCTATCGATACAGCTCGCCACATCTCAACCCATTACCTGCTGAGCCACAGAACCACAGTCAGTGCCAGAGACCTGACCGTTGAGACTCTCCCCAGCTTCAGCATTTGCACCTCTGTCCTCCCATCCAGAAGCATCCAAAGGGTCTACCTGCTATTGAGCGGGTTGGTCACAAGGGGTCTCTGCACGTCTCTGGATCTGCACTGTCTGTCACCCAGGTTCCTGTATCCTGCACGTTCGGTCTAAATACATCTCTATATATCTCTATCACCCCTATGCACACAGCGAGGAAGTTTCCTTGTTGCAGTGCCGGGTCTATCAGTGTGTGGCTGTCACTATGAGGGGCGTGTTCGTATTACGACGAGGGTTGTGTCTGTGATACAAAAGCATTGTAAGGGGTTTTTCAGTGTCCCTTTGAAGATGGTGTCTCTGTGCGTCTTTTTCATGCCGTCTGCCTTCTGTGAATTGGTCGTTCCCTCTTGTTATCGATAAATCGACAAGTTCCTTTTCACAAACTAACTCCCTGCACTTTCCACCGGATGAGGTCAGATCACTCTGCTCTTTCCACATCCTGCAATTTGAAAATAAGATAAATAAAAACGTAGCCTATTTTCTTGATGGTGATGATTTATTTTTTAACCCAGGCGAACTCTTTATTTTCTAATCCTTAACAGAATAGTCCGGGTCAATTTCAACCCGACCCAGTCATCCCATCAAAACAGTGTCGACACAAAATTCTGAACCACAGATCTATTTAGAATGTATAAATTGCCTGTCTGACATTAATAAATGGATGATTAGTCCTTAATTAATATTTCAGAGATCTAAAATCTATTTCAATAGATACGGATCAAATCTGACCCGGATCAGCCTCAATGTACAAAAAATTGAAGCACCTGTACAAAAGTTTAAGATTTTTAAATATTTCCATGTTTGCGCATTTGGGTCACTTTAGGAAAAGTCATCACATTTCGGCTGAAAATGGCATTTAGGGTGTTTTTAGTGTTGTCACATGTCAAAACGGGTCATACATGACCGGCACAGTGTGTAAGGGTTAAAAACAATCTGCGGTGCAGAGGGATTTGGGAGACTTCGTGCAGCTTTCCCAGAAGTTTAACCTGCAGCTTGAGCCGGCGGTGAGGAAGGCAAATGCGATGACAGCATTCATTCCGAGAGGACTGGGACGTAAAGACAAGGACGTCTGTCTCAGGCTTAATACGTCACTTGTGAGGTCACATTTGGTGTTCTGTGAGCAGGTGTCGATCGCTTATCACACAGGGGATGTGAGACATTGGAGACGGTTCACGGGAATGATAAAAGGATTGGACGTGGTATTATCGAAGGAGTATTTGACAGCTCCGGGAGACAGAAAACCCACACGCAGTGATTTAGGAACAGCTTCTTTCCCTGCGCCATCACATTTTTCAATGCGTCAGCAAGTACTCGACACCTTTGCGGTGTTTATTAATATTTGCAGTTTACATTAATTGTACATCTTTGCGCCGTACTGATCCTTCAAAAGAACAAATTCCAGGCGTTATAAGTTTCAGATAATAAATGAAATAGCGATTCCTGAGGAAAACATCCGATACGACTGGACAGGACACTTGGCACGCTGGTCATCACCAGTCACACTGAGTACATGAGTTGGGAGGTCTCGTTGCCGTGGTACAAGAGGGGCACAAACAGAGGGAATACGGACAAACTTTCACCCATAGTTGAGTTATTGAGCACCAGACGGGACAGGATTGAGGTGAGAGTCAGTGGGAAGCAGAAAAAGAGGGAGGGAGAGAGAGATCAAGGAGACAGAGGTTTCAGAGAGAACGGGGAGGGGAGAGAGAGAGTGTCTGGGGGAGCGAAGGAGAGAGAGGGGTAAGAGTTGTGCAGAGGGAGAGGAGAAAGAACGGGCGGAGAAAGTTCGAGGAAATAAGGGGAGGTGAGGGGGTAGAGAGAAAGTCAGAGGGAGCGAGGAAAACCGGGACGGGGGAATGGCGAGAAAGAAGGGGATAGATGGCGAGAGTGATTTGTCCGTATCTGGTGGGGAGAATTTATGGTTGCCACAAGAGGAGATGGAGTAGGAGGGAGGGGCAGAGAGGGTGGGGACGGAATTTGAAAGGATTTAGGAGTGAGAGTGAAGGGGAGAGAAGGAGGAGAAAACGGGTTAGTCACTTGTTCATGTCGACTCCACTGGCTGTTGGCAAAGACCCTGGACCTTTTCAGGAACATCCGGGAACAAAGATGCCGACCTTTCGCAGATGAAACTCCGAGCATGACCACAAGGGTTACTGCTTCCGCACCGTCTGCAGAAGGTCTTTCCAGAGGGACTCTTGTAGAGGAGACTCCGGCCCACCGTCCTATCCAGGAGGGTTAAACAATTTCAACAGAGACAAAACAGCTTCAGTGGAGAACCCGATCAGAGTCCGTCCCCAAGCTAATCCCATGAATTCGATCTCTCCTAATTGCCTGTGTGAGTCCCCAAACTCATCCGAATCAAACGCTCTCCCCCCACGGCAGTGCCTGTACCCAGGCACACACCACGGTCCCAATGTCTGCACACAATCCTATGTCAGTTCCCAAACTAATCGTACTGATCCAATGTTTCACCACAGCCCCGTATCACCTAAACGAATCCCACCGAACCGCTTTCTCACCACCGTACCCTTGTAGCCCCCAAACGAATTGAACAGGCCCACCCTCTCCCCTTTGATCTGTTTCTGTCCCCGAACAAACCCGACGGTACCACCGTTTCCCCGCAGAACTATGGCTGTCCCGAAATGAATCCCACTGTTCCACACTCTTCCCTCAGCCCTGTGTGGTTCCAGGTTCATCTCGTTGCCCCTTCCTCTACCCTGAGCTTCGTGTCTGTCTCCTGACATATCCCACTACACCGCGCTCTCCTCATAGCCTCTGGTTCGCCTCCTGACTTATACCATTGGCAACCTCTCTCCCACATCCTTGCGTCAGTTCACAAACAAATTCCGTAAACCAAATGTGTTCCATCGCCCTGTATTGGTCTCCAAACTAATCCAGTTTTCCCACTCTCGCCCCTCAGATCCATGTCACTCACCAAACTATTCCCACTGTTGCTCCATCTCCTCACAGCCCGGCGACTATCTCCAAAATAATCCCATTGCACCGGGCTCTCCTCAGCCACATGGGTCAGTAACAAAATAGTCTCGGTCACTGATCTCTGCACACTGCCCTCTGGCAGTTTCCGAAATATTCCCACTGCAGTGTCCTTCCCCGACAGACACGTGTCGGCCCCAAAATATACCCATTGTACCACCCTACCCTCTACCCACATACAGCCTACAAACAAATCACAATGCCCCTCCCTTTTACGACAAAACAACTTCAGTCCGTAAACTAATCCAATTTTCTCCCGTCAGGACTATGTCAATAACAAATCTTCACCCCATAGATTAGATATAATCTCACCCGTTTTCGCATTTTCCAATCCAGTAAGCAAATTTGCTGTCTAGAAGATTGTGGGATGCAAAGCTCTGTGAATTTAAATTTACTTGATTAATGCCTAGAATCGAAGAATATGTACGGAGCTTCTCTCAGCTGATTACAACAGCAATCTGGGATGGGTCTGTCCGGAAGGAGCTTCTCTCTGTGTCTGAACCCGAGATTGTGTGATGGGACGGTGTGGAGGAAGATTCACTCTGTGTCTGACCCGGGAGTGTGTGATGGGACGGTGTGGAGGGAGATTGACTCTGTGTCTGACCCCGGGATTGTGTGATGGGACGGTGTGGAGGGATTTTCAATCTGTGTCTGACCCCGGGAGTGTGTAATGGGCTGACGTGGGGGGAGATTCACTCTGTGTCTCACCCCGGGTGTGTGTCATGGGATGGTGTTGTGGCAGATTCACTCTGTGTCTGTCCCCGGCAGTGTGTGACGGGACGGTGTGGAGAGGTTCCTTTCAGTGTCTGACCCCGGGGGTGTGTGATGTGTTACTGTGGGATCGTCTCGTGCTGTGACACATACCGTATCATCACATGAATTGATTTCCAGCAGCCTTGAATGACGGTTTGAACATTCTTGCATCGATTTTTGGAAAGATGCATCAACCGTGGATACGTAATAACACCGGTCTTTATTTGTGACCCAGTCCTTGGAACACGTTTGTTCTGAAAATCAGGGACAAGGGTCAGTGAGACAACTGAGGGAATCTCCCTTCACACTTCCCCAACACACACACCCGGGGAGACACACAGAGTGAAATTCCCACAACGCACTCCTGAGGTCAGGCACAGTGTGAATATCTCTCCGCAACGTCTCATCGTACATTAACAAGGATCAGACACAGTGAATTTCCCTGCACACCATCCATCACATAGACCCAGGGTCAAGACACAGAATGAATAGAACATAGAACATCGAATAATATAGCACAGTACAGGCCTTGTGGCCCACTATGTTTTGCCAACGTTTAAACCCTTCCTCCCATATATCCCCCTACCTTCATTTTCTCCATATACCTGTCTAGTAGTCTCTTAAATTTCGCTAGTTTATTTGTCTCCACCACTGACTCGGGCAGTGCATTCCACACAACAACCTCACTCTGAGTAAAAAACGTTCCTCTTATATCTGTCTTGATCTTCCTGCCACTTACCTTAAAGCCATGTCCTGTTGTGCTGATCAGTGGCGCCCTGGAATAGAGGCGCCAGATATCCACTCTACACATTCCTCTTAATATCTTGTACACCTCTAACATGTCTCCTCTCATCCTCCTTCTCTCTTTGTAAAGCACTAGCTCCCTTAATCTCTGATCATAATCCATACTCTCTGAAACAGGCAACATCCTGGTCAATCTCCTGTGTACCCTTTCCAATGCTTCCGCATCCTTCCTAGAGTGAGCCAACCAGAACTGGACACGGTACTCCAAGTGTGGCCGAACCAGGCTTTTCTAGAGCTGCACCATTTCCTTGCGACTCTTAAACATAGAACATCAATAAAAATAAAAAGAAAAAAGGCCCATTTTAATGAAATAGTCTAATCTGCACGTTGGAGCTCATGGTTCAGTCCACTCGTTCCTTCAAGTCAGATCCTCGCTCCAAGTCCACTCCGTCCGGCGGACTACCAGTTCTCTCCGCTCGCATCTTCTCTCTTCAACTCTCGCAAACAAAAGGGTGTGAAAACCTTCTCTCAGACCCACAAGAAAGAAAAAAAACATACCTATCATTGGATTGTAGACATTCTAAAACCCCGTTATCTGTAGACATAACGTAGCAATGGTGTGCAGACTTTGCCATAAGCTGCCACAAGTAAATTTCCTCAACACCGCCCTTCACACACTCGCGGTGTCAGAGAACAGAATTTAGATCCTCTACAAAGTCCAATCACACACAGCCTTGATCCGACACAGTGCGAATCTCTCTCTCCACCGTCCCATCTCACACTCCAGCGGTGAAACACAGAAAGAAACGCCCTCAGCGCACACGACGAATATCGGAGTGAGAGTGCATATCCATCGTCTGCTTCTCAACGCACCACATAGCAAATTTCAGGCACAGAATGAAGCTGCCTCCACACGACCCTATCTTACACTCCCGAGTCTAACACAGTGTGAATCTCCATGCTTGTCCCATCACGCATCTAATGACAGGTAACAGAGTGAGGCTCTTTCTGAACCTTTCCATCACACCCACCTGTGTATTCACACAAAGCGAAGATCCGCCCACACCTTCCCATGGCACACTCACCGGGTCAGACACAGAGTGAATCTCCCTCCACACCTTCCCATGGCACACTCACCGGGTCAGACACAGAGTGAATCTCCCTGCACACCGTCCCATCACACACTCCCGGGGTCAGACACAGAGTGAATCTCCCTGCACACCGTCCCATCACACACTCCCGGTGTCAGGCACAGAGTGAATACCCCTCCACACCGTCTCATCACACACTCCCGGGGTCACACAAAGAGTGAATCCCCCTCCACACCGTTTCATCACACACTCCCGGGGTCAAACACAGAGTGAATCTCCCTCCACACCGTCCCATCACACACTCACGGAGTCAGACACAGAGTTAATCTCCCTCCACACCGGCCCATCACACACTACCGGGGTCAGACTCCCTCCACACTATCCAATCACTCAATCCGTGGTCACATAGAATAAACGTCCATCTGCACTGTCCCATCACACACTCCTGGAATCAAACACAAACGCTCTCGGTCTACGATCCTATTATATACTCAGACACATAGTGAACCTCCCTATGCAACGTCCCATCACTCACTCCCGAATTCAGACACAGAGTGAATCCCCCGCTGCACCGTCCCGTCACACACTCCCGGACTCAGCGTGAAACGCTCTCTCCACGGTGCCATAACATATTTCAGGTGTCAGACGTGGGGGATATCTCTCTGGGCCGTGTCTCATCAGATAATCCCGCTGTCAGACACAGAGTGAAGTTGGATCTATACTGTCCCATCAGACACTCCCGGAGTGAGACTTAGAGTGATGCAGCAATGTCAGGTCTCACAATCGCATGGTCAGACACAGAGTGAATCCAACCCCACAATGTCCCATCATACTCTCCTGGATTCAGTAATAGAGTGAAATTTGCTCCACGCAGCCCCGTCACACATTCACCGATTCAAACACAGAGTGAATCACCTTCCATACTATCACTTCACACACTCCCGATGTCAGTACAGGCATTTCAGCCCACAATGTTGTGCCAAACCTGCCCCTACCTCAGAAATTACCAGGCTTAACTATAGCCCTCTATTTTGCTAAGCTCCATGTACCTATCTAAAAGCCTCTTAATAGACCCTATCGTATCTGCATCCACCACCATTGCCAGCAGCCCATTCCACGCACTCACCACTCTCTGAGTAAAAAAAAAAACTTACCCCTGGCATTTCCTCTGTACCTACTCCCCAGCACCTTAAAGCTGTGTCATCTTGGGGCAGCCATTTCAGCCCTGGGAAAAAATCTCTGACTATCCACATGATCAATGCCTCTCATCATCTTGTACAACTCTATCAGGTCAGCTCTCATCCTCCTTCGCTCCAAGGAGAAAATACCATGTTGACTCAACCTATTCTCATAAGGCAAGCTCCCCATTCCAGGCAACATCCTTGTAAATCTCCTCTGCACCCTTTCAATGGCTTCCACATTTTTCCTGTAGTGAGGCAACCAGAACTGAGCACAGTACTCCAAGTGGGGTCTGACCATGGTCACGTATAGCTGCAACATTACCCCTCAGCTTCTAAATTCATTCCCACGATTGATGAAGGCCAATACACCATACGCCTTCTTAACCGCGGAGTCAACCTGGGCATCTGCTTTGAGCATCCTATGGACTCAGACCCCAAGGTCCCTCTAATCCTTCACTCTGCCAGAAGTTGACCTACCTGGACATGGTCCATTCCCTGTACGTTTGTATGCCTGTCTTAATACAAAACTCCCTTACTCTTATACTCCACACCCTGACCAGTGGGGACCAGCATTCCGTATACCTTAACCCGTTGTTTTGCCACGTTCTGAGAACTATGTGCCTGGATCCCAAGATCCCCAAGATCACTCGTTTCATCAATGCTGTGAAGGGGTCAATCATTAACATTATACTTCCTTCTTCCATTTGATCTCCCAAAGTGCAATACCACAATCCCTCCCAGATTCAGTAACTTCTGGAATTACTCTGCATATGTTTGTGATCTAAGTCCCACTGTGTGCATTGATCAATAGTTACACCGTCCACAATTCCACCAATCTTGCTGTCACATGTAAACTTGTAAACCACCCATCAACATGTTCATCCAAACATTGATATATATCAGAAACAACTTAATTCCCAGCATCAGGCCTCGTGGATCACCTCTGCACACGGACTTCCAGCCCTACATAGACTTCTATGAGGAATCCATTTCTGAATTGAAATTAAAATCTATATCTATATATACGTTATCTGTCAATGATTTCTTTGCCCATTCTCTTCATCTGCCAGTCCTTCCCTATTTCCTGAAAAATACCTGCGCCTCCACCTGTCTCTTACAACCGTATAACAATTACAGCCCGGAAACAGGCCACCTCGGCCATTTTAGTCCATGCCGAACACTTACTCCCACCTGATCCCAGCGACCTGCACTCAGCCCATAACCCTCCATTCCCTTCCTGTCTGTATGCCTATCCAAATTGACGATGGATTTGATGGATTTGTTGCAAAACTTGCAAATGATATGAAGAGACAAGTGGAGGTGCAGGTATTTCTGAGGAAATAGAGAAGGACAGATGGATGGAGAGAATGGGCAAAGAAGTGGCAGATGGAATACAGAACTGGGAAGTGTATGGTCATGCACTTCAGTTAAAGAGATATTAGGGTCGACTATTTTCTAAATGGAGAGAAGATACAAAAATGAGTTGCAGAGGGATTTGGGAGTCATTGTGCTGGTTCTCTAAAGGTTAATTTGCAGGTTGAGTCTGTGGTGAGGAAGGCAAATATGATGTTAGCATTCATTTCAAGAGGATTAGAATATAAAAGCAAGGATGTAATGATGAGACTTTATGAAGTACTGGTGAGGTCTCACTTGGAGTATTGGGAGCAGTTTTGGGCCCTTTATCTTAGGAAGGATGAGATGGAACTGGATGGGTTTCAAAAAAGATTCTCACAAATGATTCCAGGATTAAACAGCTTGTCATATGAAGAGTGATTGATGGCTCTGGGCCTTTATTCCCTGGAAGTTAGAACAATGAGTGATGACTAATTGAAACCTATCAAATGGTGAAAGGCCTTGATAAAGTTGATATGGAGAGTATGGGAATGTTTAAGTCCAGAGGACACAGCCTCAGAAGAGAGGGGCTCACTTCCAGATTGGAGATGAGGAGGAATTTCTTTAGAGTTGGTGAATCTGTGGAATTCATTGCCACAGGCGGCAGCTGTGGAGGCCAGGACTTTAGGTATTTAAGGCAGAGCTTGATGGATTCTTGAATGGTCAGTACTGGAAGGGGTACAGGGAGAAGGCAGGAGATTGGGGCTGAGAGGAAAAATGTATCAGCCAATATGAAATGACAGAGCAGACTCGATACGCCAAATGGCTTAATTCTACTCCTATATCTAATAATCTGTATCACCACCACCGAAACCTCGATCAATTTTGTCAAGCGTGATCTGCCCACACAAAACCATGCTGATTGTCACTAAGCAAGCCATGCCTTTTCAAATGTGGATAAATCCTGTACCTCAATTTCAAACTCGGATCTGCTGGTCTTTAAACAGCTCCCGCACGTCAGATGTGGACTTGTCTGACGGTGGCTGCTCCCAATCAATGCCCCTTGGCTTCTGTCTTACTCCCAACTAACTTGCACTCCTGCAATTCAGTACCTTCATACAAGATCTGATTTTATTCTTCCTCATCACTAAGAAAGAAAATAAGATCCCAGAATATTCACTGACTCTTAGCTGTCAGCTGGCCTGGCTCATTTCCCAAAACTAATTCCTCATGTCTGTTGTCTCCTCTGGTTGGGCTCTGTACATAACGTTTCAAACACTCTTCAGATTCAGTGAAGAAATCTTGTGCATCTTAGTATTGAGCAAGATCCAATCAATTCTAGGGAAGATAAAAGTCCCTGCACTGGTCAGTGGGGTCCAATATGATAATCCTATCAGTGTAACTGCAGATTGCCTCTGCAAGTGAGCCTTCCAGTTCGTTGGGACATTCCCAGTGGGGTAACCTCTGCTCCTGCTAAATCCACCCTACCCCAACTCACGTGTAGGACAATGAAAGCCAGGAATGTTGAGCTGCCAGCCTTATCCCTCCGACAACATAATGTTGAAATAAACTCATTTCAGCCCATCAGTTCCAGCATGTTTATTAGCTCTCGTTCTTTCCAGACGGTCTTGTCATACGTATATTCTCCCACTTACTACTCGAGTTCAAACTCTGTCAAGTGACACCATTAAACCTCCTGGTGAGGAATTTGGTTCCCCTCCGGTTCAGATGCAAATGGCCTTGTTTGTCCCGGTCTCCCACCTGCCTGGAAGGGAGCCCATTGATCCATGAATCTGAAGCCCTCGCTCCTGCATCAGATCATCATCAACATATTAAAGTTATGGAATTCTCACCACACCAGCACATAGTTTGTGGCAGAATTCCGAGATTGCAATGCTGGAAGTCCTGCTTTTTTCTGAGTTCCCGAAAATCACTTCGTAGGACCTCATTCCTGCTCGTTTAACCCCTTCCGTGTAGCAAGAAGAAAGCACCCCTCTCGATGTACTCGTTCCATCTTCCCTTTGAGAGGCGTTGTAGCTGAAGCCTCAACCACTGTGGTGAACTATGTGCCTGTCTGGACACGCCCCCTTCTGACTGCTCCTGTGGCTCCTCCCACAGGCCCCTGTATAAAGGCGATCGAGGTCTGATCCTCTGCCTCATTCTCCAGGATGTAGTATGATGGTCACTCGCTGCTGGTTCCTTCTTCAGTCAATAAAAGCCGATATCTCGCCTTTCGTCTCAGAGTGAGTTATTGATGGTGCATCAATTTTATTGACTGGAAGTTTTAAAACATGGAAACCGTTTTACGTCCGGAAAGGTTGGATTTGGACACTCAAGACCCTGAAGCAGCTCTCGCTTTTGAACACTGGCTTGCATGCTTCCAATCATACTTGGAGGAGGTTCGTACAACTGAAACCGCCGTTATGCACAGAATTCTCCTCTCGAGGGTCACTCCAAAAGTTTATTCCATTAGCCGGGACCTGCCGACCTACGAAGGGGCACTGGACGCCCTCAACAGACAGTACGTGCGGCATGTGAACACCATCTACGCAAGACATCGTTTAGCTACAGCGGCCTGGAGAATCGAGCGCGGAGTTTCTCCGAGCACTACAGACACTCGTCCGAGCTTGTGACTGCAAGACGCTCGCGGCAGAACAACATGCGGAACTGCTGGTGCGAGACGCCTTTGTGACGGGACTGAGGTCAGTGTACGTGCGCCAGCGACTGCTGGAACACTCTGATCTTACCTTACGCTCGATCGAGACGGCCAAAGTTCTGGAAGCTGCGCTGCACTACGCCGACGCTGTCCAGTCGCGCGATTCCCCGCCGGTTCCGTGGACGCATCCGACCCCGCCACCGCCGGCTCCCGCGAGCGAAATCGACGCTGCCAGTGCGATTCCACCAGCTCCCCGAACCCGACCATGGCGGTGGCCCGTCAGAAGCCTGTGCTTTGTTATTTCTGCGGCCTCAAAATGCACCCCCGAAAACGCTGTCCAGCGCGAGAAGCGACCTGCTCCAGCTGCGGAAAGCGGGGCCATTTCGCCGAGGTCTGTAAGTCTAAACTGCGAGCGGAGTGCAGCACTGCTAGTGAGACGTGGGGGCCGCCATCTTGTATGCCCGGATGTTGGCGGTCTTCTTTGTCCGCGTCAGCATGCCCCACCCCCGACCCTCGGATGCTTTCCGGGTACCCCGGATGTGAGCGGCCATCTTTGTCGGCGTCACCATACCCCGCCCCCGACCCTTGGATGCTTACCGGGTACCCCGGATGTGGGCGGCCATCTTTGTTGGCGTCAGCATGCCCCGCGCCCGACCAGCCGATGCTTACCGGGTACCCCGGCGGCTCGTCTCTGGCCACTGTGACCCTCGGCCAAAGCGCCCCACACCAGCTTGCAAGTTCAATGATGGACATCCGGGTGGAGGGGCACAGGACTACATGCCTGTTTGACACGGGCAGCACTAAGAGTTTTATTCACCCGGACACAGTGCAACGCTGCGGACTCGCAACACGGCCAGTAAGTCAGAAGATCCATTTGGCTTCTGGGTCGCATTCCACAGACATCCCGGCGGGTTGTGTAGCGACATTGGTGGTGCAAGGCACAGCATATCGGAACTTTGCGCTGCTGGTCATGCCTAATCTGTGCGCACCTGTGCTATTGGGGCTGGACTTCCAGAGCCATCTCGAAAGTGTGACTGTGGTATATGACGGGCCCCTCCCACCACTCACTGTCCGGAATCCTCAGTTCTGTGGAACTTCATCACTGCTGACCACACACACACACAGCGGCACACACATCCCATCCAGCACGACAGCTGCGCTACCGATACCACTTGCAGTCTCTCCACTCTCCAGGTCCCTCCCCCACCGTTGTCAGCCAACCTGACCCCGACTGTAAACCTGTGACGACTAAAAGCAGGCGGTAGAGTGCGGGGGACAGGGCCTTCACTCAGTCAGAGGGGCAGTGGCTGCTCAGGGAGGGGATCATTGAGCCAAGCACAAGCCCTTGGAGTGCCCAGGTGGTTGGATGGCGGCCCCAACCCCCCCTCACGAACTCCTATTCTCTTTTCCCAGGAAGTCTGTCACTGGGACCACTCTACCTGTTTGGCTGACGTCCCCGGGGCCAGTGCTGCTCCGGAAACATGTGAGCAACAATAAATACTCCCCGCTGGTCGAGAGGGTTCACCTTCTGCATGCGAACCCCCAGTATGCCGACGTGGTTCTACCTGATGGGCGGGAGGACACGGTCACCATCCGCGACCTGGCGCCCGCAGGTGCAGCAGACCACTACCCTGAACACTCTCCAGTAACTATGAACCCTGTACCCGAGGTGACACCGCGCTCACCAGGCCCTACATAGACTCCTCATGACACCTATATACCAGGTGCCTCGCACATGCATGAGTTGGAACCAGCACAACCTCCGTCTCCTGTGCAATCACCAATATCGCCGGCATCGGTGCAATCACAGCCGGAGCTACGGAGATCGCAGCGACAGATTCGACCACCTGATAGACTTGACCTGTAAGAAACTTCGCCACATGGGGACACGTTTAAACAAAGTGTAGGGGGGGGGGTGAATGTGGTGAACTATGTGCCTGTCTGGACACGCTCCTCCCACAGGCCCCTGTATAAAGGCGATCGAGGTCTGATCCTCTCCCTCATTCTCCAAGATGTAGTATGATGGTCACTCGCTGCTGGTTCCTTCTTCAGTCAATTAAAGCCGATATCTCGCCTTACGTCTCAGAGTGAGTTATTGATGGTGCATCAACCATCTCACACCAGCTCCTCAGCCACCACTTTACCTGGGGTTTAGAAGGCGCCAGAAGCGTGGTCTATATATCCTAATATCAGTCTTATCCTGTTCCTCTATGTGACCGGACTTTCATTTCCCTCGCGACCCAGAGGAACAATTGTTCTGATGAATTAACCCTCTTATCACTGGAAGTGACTGCCCCCTCGCCCACCAACTGCTGTGTGTGAGGGCGCTCGCACTGGTCACGGGGCCGGGGAGCGACAGACCGAGTTTCTCGGGTATTTCCGGAATGGAAAAGCACTTCCTATAATTTAAAGCATGAGAATCAGCAAATTTCCAGAAAACCTTCAGTGTTTACGTGTTGTGTGAGGGAGGTTTATTTTCCGCTCGAGCGCTGTGCTGCGGATAGGAAATTGCCGGGCCTAGTAAAGTGAAGGCGGAGAACAACACAAAGACTCTTCTAAGAGCCACCCAACACCTCACAGAGGGAGCCGTGTCCACAACCTTTTAATTATTTTTATCGATATATTTGGCTTAGTTACTTTTGAAGCAGATTAATCCATGATACAATTAATGGTAAATAACATGAAAAAGTAATCAAGCACCGTTGCTGGGTGCTGTGAAATTGGCGGGTGATTTGAAATTAATCCTGCGCCAATCACAATGTATTCTGATTGCATGAAGTCCGACAGCCAGTAAATTCCAAGGAATCTTTCAGTATGCACGTAGTCTGTAAGGCAGTTTTCTTTCCCCTCTCTGGAGCTCTGTGTTTCGGATAAACCATTGGAAATTGCCGGGCCTAGTAAAGTGAAGGCGGAGCTGGACGATGAGAGGCCGCTCTCGGCTCTGTCCGTCACTCTGACTCTGTCCCCTCACTCCCCGCTCTGTCTCTCTGTGTGTTTCTTGGGCAGGAGTAGTGGCAGAGGATTGGAGGATGGGTTATGTTATCCTGTAACTTAGGAAAGGATCGAAGGAAAACCAAACATTGTTCAGATTCTGGGGGGTCTCGGCCTGAAACGTCGGCTATTTACTGTTTCTCACAGATGCTGCCTGGCCTGCTGAGTTCCCCCAGCACTGTGCGTGTATCACTGGAAGGAAAAGCCTGGGAGCTGAGTCAGGTCTGCTGCTGCAGTTCAATCATTAAAGACTCGGCTGACAATGTCAATGCCCGGCTCAGCAAATATGCAGATCCCTTTAAAGAGTGAAAAAATGTAACTAGCAATACAACAGGACGGTGATCAATGAGCTCAGTGATTTGAGGAATGTGAGATAGAAACATGGAAAATAGGTGCAGGAGTATTCCATTCTGCCCTTCGAGTCTGCAAACAAGAACAAGAGATGTTCCATTGTCATTCACGAACCAGGGCAGAACTGCCGTGGGGAATGGTCGGTCCCTGGGAGTGCTGTAAAACAGAGATATCGGGGTGCAGATATCGAATTCCTTCAAAGTGTAAACACAGGTAGGCAGGACGGTGAAGAAGGTGTTTGCCACACCAGCATTCATCGGGAGAGTATTGGACACTGAGCAGTGACGTCACATTACAGCTCTACCAGCCTTGGGGAAACGACTCTTGGAGCATGACGTACATTTATAGTTGCCCTGTGAGCAGAGGGTGACATTAAACTGGAGAGGGTGCAAAATGGATTTAACAGGAGGCTAGATAGGCTGGAAATTCCTCATCAGAGTGTATGTGACATTAGAGAGGTTGATAACATAATGGCAGACATTGATATGTTCAGTAGTGAATCTGTTATCTCCAGGGTCATGGAGTTGGACGCTAGAGATTCCAGGTATAAAGTGAGAGAGGGAAGATTTAAATGGGACCATGAGGAGCAGGTTTTGTACACAGAATGCGCTATTTACTTGTAACAAACTACCGCCAGTGATGATATAGGTGGGCACCATTGCAATATCTCTTGCACTGTAGAGAGGGAAGTTTCACAGGGACATGGGCCAAATGTAGGTAACTGAGAATGGTTTTGTTTGTCCACTTTGTCAGCATGGATGTGTTGGGCTGAAGGGCCTGTTTCTCTGCTGCACGACTCAGTGACAACGTCTGTTGCTCTCGCAGAGCGGAACGGACAGTGTCAGTAGTGAGAAGGTTTGGGGGATGTAGAGAGGAGAGTGAATGGTTGAGGATGGGGCGGATGGAAAAGAATGTGGGGAAAAGTGAGATCACCTATTCCCAGGAACAAACTGTAAGAGTCATTTCCACATGGGGATGTTCAAAGGGACCTGGGTGTCATTGTAAACAAATCACTTGAGTTAACATGCAGATACAACAAGTAATGAGAGGGGCAAACAGTATTTTGTCCTGTGATCAGGAGGAGTGGAGAAGAGGGGTACAGATATCTCAGTGGATTCTATAGGGTCCTGGTGAGAGCACACCTTGAATGTAGTGACCGTGTTTGGTCACACTTCCTCAGGAAGGATATCCCTGCAATAGAGGGAGTGCAGTGACTGTTCCCCACACTGACTGGGCTGGTTCCAAGGATGGAGGGTTGGTTATGTGAGAGGACAGTGAGTGGGCTGGGTCTGTATTCCTTGCACTTAATGAGAAAACGAGGAAATCTGTTAGATTCTTTCAGGATGTGACAGACAGTAGGCAAGGAGGATCTTTCCCCTGAATGAGAGTTCCATAATTGAGGAAAATACCCTCAGAATGAGGTGTAAATCGCAAACACGAGAGAATCTGCTGATGCTGGAAATCCAAAGCAACACAAGATGCTGGTGGAACTCATGAGGACAGGCAGCCTGTATGCCAAAGAGTAAACAGTTAACACTTCGGGCCAAGACCCTTCCATCAGATCACAGTGTGAAGGTTCTCAGCCCAAAGCATCATTACTCTTTTACATTAGAATGCGGTGACATGCATTCAAGATGGAAATGGAATTATATCTTTTTAATCAGAAAATGAAGAACTTCTGTATTCGCTGGATAAGTAATCTGGAGCCTCAGGTGCTGGGTTGTGTCAAAGCTGAGATCACCAGTCTCTGGGAGAGTTTTCGTCACTCAGTCCATAAGACCATAAGATATAGGAGCAGAATTCAGCCATTTCGCCCATCGAGCCTGCTCTGCCATTTCATCATCACTGATCAATTTATCCTCTTACCTCTTATCTGCCCTTGTATCCCTTTATGCCCTGACCACTAAAGAATCTATGAATCTCTGCCTACACCCAGTGATTTGGCCTCTCCTGCTGCCTGTTGCAAAAAACTCCACCGATTCACCACTCTCTGGCTGAAGGAATTCCTCCTCCTCTCCATTCTGAAAGGATATTCTATTTTGAAGCTGTGTGGTCTGGCTTTAGACACTCGCACCACAGGAAAAATCCTCTCCACATCCACTCAATCAAGCTCTTCCACTATTTGATAGGTTTCAATTCGGCAACCCTTCTTTCTCCAACGTCACGGGGAAGAGAGGCCCAGAGCTAGGAAACGCTTTTCATATGACAAGCCATTTAATCCTGGTAAAATTCACCATTTGTGACGTCATGTCAGCAGAAAAGGTTCTGGATTTCAGAGATTTTTGTATTTTGGAATAATGGACAAATCTGCAAACCTCAATCATTAACCCATGCAATCCCAGGCACACAGATGCAAAATAAAGACAGATGTAAATTTAAAGCAGGAAAGTGGAACCTTACGAGGAGGTAAAGCCTGATTACAAGGCCTCAGAATATTGTACTCTCCAAATGGTCAAAATACAGCCAAGTAACAAGTTCGAAAATACCCACAACTTGCAGAATTACAGTGCCTCTGATTATCTTGGTCCATGGGATAAACACAAGCTGGGTCTGATCAACCCTGGCTCGGTCACCTGGGTAAGAGAGTCTCATGATTAACGACCCGAAACCCCCAATGACCCCAGGTTGCAGTACTGATGATGTGTCCCTTTGCACACCCGGTTCTTTAAGCCAAGTGGGAGTCAGGCCACGTTAATGAAAGGCATCGGCTAGATTAAAGTGGCTGCACTACACTACCCTATCCACCATAGTCCCACATATCTCACCATACTAAACTCCACAGCTTTATCTCTTCCAGCCTCACATATACATCCACCAGCCCTACCCTCAAACCCAATCCTAAGAAGTGGCACCCACCCCTTCTAACCCTGGCCACACACCCACAAACTCGAAGACTAGTGTAAGGAGGAGTAAGATCCAACAAAGGCAAGTGTTGGACCTGGTGGATGAAGGCATGTGCCGGATCAATGTGGCAGCGTAGCGTGACACTGAATCGAGAGTGACGAGATGAAGAAACACAAAAGGGGTGATTCTCCGACTGCCCGCATAATCTCTTTGTTATTTTGATTTTGTTCTGATAGTCCTCTGTCTATTTGAATATGTTGGTATAATTTATATTTAATTCCAGTGTTTCTTGTCAATGTTGTGTCAGATGAAATGTGTCTGTGATGCTGCTACAAATCCGTTGTTCCTTTCACCTGTGTGCATAAATAAACTCGATTTGAACTTTACTTTGAAATGTCCAAATCTCTCCTTCGCTCTCCTGCTGCCCTGTGTCATGAACTGAACGTCTTCGTGTTTAATTTTACAATATTTCATCTAATTTTATTTTCGTACTGCTTTTAAATTTGCGTTTCCCTTTTCAATTGCAGCCCGCACCCCCGCCTGTCTCTGCCCTCTGTCCTTCCTCCTGTATTAAACGCAGCGCGAACCGTCACACATTGGTGCCGCTTCCCATCCCCCAGCGTTCCGCTTGGTGATTCCTTTCTCCAAGCAGCCAATCGGAATGCTCAGCGTCGCCATTCTAATTAACATACCATTTTGTGCGCTGCCTATTTAGTCCGGGCTCCGAACAGTTTCTGATTATTATTGTGTTTGAAACCGACGGGGAACTGCCTGATCCACCGAAACCCGCTCCCAAGAAGGGCGCCAAGAAAGCTCCGTCCAAACCGGCGAGCAAGTCTGGCAAGAAGCGCAAGAGGTCGAGGAAGGAGAGTTACAAAGTGATGAAGCAGGTTCACCCCGACACCGGCATCTCCTCCAAGGCCATGAGCATCATGAATTCATTCGTGAACGATATCTTCGAGCGCATCGCGGGTGAGGCATCCCGCCTGGCCCATTACAACAAGCGGTCCACCATCAGCTCCCGGGAGATCCAGCCGTGCGCCTGCTGCTGCCCGGGGAGCTGGCCAAGCACGCCGTGTCCGAAGGGACAATGGCGGTGACCAAGTACACCAGCTCCAACTGAAGACAAGTTTACTGACAAAACAAACGGGAAAATCAAAGGATCTTTTAAGAGCCACTCACGGTTTCATTAAAAGAATATTGCGACATGGACTTGAGGTAAGTTTGAAAATTGCTTTATGATGCGCTCATTCAGAATCTTATCTCCGTTACTCAGAAATTGCTGTCCACTATTCAGCAGAATCCCGATTTCTCTGTTACATTCCTGCGTACTGCACAGGCACGGACTCGTGACGCACCCCTTCCCTGTCATTTCCTCTCGGTCATCAGGTTTCTCTGAAGAAGACACTAATTGTTGCTTCTGTTTTAATTACCGTGGAGAATGCGGTTCTTTGAGTTTTGGCCCATTTTGGTTACTTCTCCTAACCCCATTCCAACACGAGAGCTGAACACTCACGGTTTGTTCAGACTGTATTTGTTAAAGCTCCACTTTCTGAAGGGCCATCCGCAGGTAAACTGACGTGAGTTTACACAATGACCGTCCGCTAACATTTATCAATTGAAAGAAATCAGTGAACTAAATCTCCAGACACCGTGGCAATATTAACTACACTTAGTTTAAATCTGTTTCACCAATCATAAACGTCCCGCTACATTTCTCCAGACTGTATATGAAGGGAGAATACGCATATTTCCGGAAGCCAGAATTTTTCACGGTCAAGACTCCAAGTTTATTTCAGAATTATCAAATCTATCTGACGTTGTATGTATTCAGGAAACCTAGTTTCCCACATTTAAATTCTTCCTTCCAGGATTATATTGTAATTACGCGTGATAGATTATTTGGTAGAGAAGGTGCTATTGCAAATTTTATACAGAAAGGGAGAAGGCATACAGTTGTGGATGTGAATGAAATGTATGAGACACTTGTAGAAGTATTTGATTCAACAGGGAGCGACATTAAAGAGGTATATTATTATAACCATGGTGGAAAGCTTTCGATTGATGTCTTGGAGAGTATATGTAGCTCCAGCTCACTAAGGGTTGTATGGTTGGGGATTTTAATGCATAGACTTCACTGTGGGCTTGTTCTCAGAATGATGGTGCTGGTTTGATTGCAGAAGAGTTTTAGATATTTCACTGTGTCTAACTGGTGGGAGAGTTATGAGATTTAATGTTCATAATAGTTCTGAAATTGCTGTAAATTTAACTTTGGTTTCAAACATTCATGCTGCAGTGAGTGAGTGGTATGTCATGGGAGATGAAACATTGGGGAGTGATCATTTTCCTCTATTTATAAGCCTGGGTTTAGACCAAGATGCCACTTTGAGGAGGTGGAATTTCGGTAAAGCAAATTGGAGAAGTTGTAATGTTTTATGTGATGAATGGAACATCTGTGTGGATGGAATGGTGAGCATGATGTCGATTTCTGCAAAGAAAGGTTGTCACGTTATTCCTCAAATTTGCTGGAAGAGACTCATATTAAAAAGTGCATTAATAGGAGAAAAGCTGTACCATGGTGGACGGAGGAGTGTGCAGAGGCAATTATTCAGAAAAATGTGGCATTTTGGAAAGTTAAGAAGTATCACTGTCCGCGTGATCTTATTAAGTGTAACAGGTCACAGGCCGTGGTGAGGAAAGTAATGAAGGTTGTGAAAAATATTTACTAGAGGTCATATTGTGCTAGAATTCGAAGGACTATTAAACTTGGAGGTGTTAGGGGAATGATTAAGAAAGTGGGGGTGAGGGATTCATAGGGTTCCCAGTATTGATTAAAGAAGGTGATACAATTGTGACTGAAACAGAGAGGGTTTAGTTACTGGCTTGGTCATTTGCTGTAACTCATAATCAAAATAATGAAGGGACTAAACAATGTAGGGATAAGCTGTTAAGTGAATACCCAGACGTGTTGGAAACCTGCTGTAGCAATGACAGTGATGTAGAGTTTTATTTGTGTGAATTTAGGAAAACGATTATTAATACAGGGCTGACGGCTCCAGGAAAGGATGATATAAGTTATTGCATGTTTAAACGTATGGCCAGAGCTCTTTGGAGATAATATTACATTTTTGAATCCTATTTGGCATTCAGGCCATCTTCCCTCCTCATGGAAAATTGCAATTGTAGTGTCTATTCAGGATCCTGGTAAACCCCTGTTGGATCCTCCTAGTTATAGACCAATATTCCTGATTTCCCATTTGTGTAAACATATGGGATATATGGTATTAGAGTGGTTGAATTATATTTTGGAAAAGGGAGGGGACATGTTGTTGTTAATATACTGGATTAGTTTGAGGGGACAAGTGCTGGTTCAACAGCACATGTCCCAAAAGCAGTCAATGTTTTTATGCAGAAATCTCAGCATCTACTTCAACACAGCAAGCTTCCAGAAACAATATAGTCAGTGGAAATGTCAATCCATCGCCTTCTATACTGTCGCGATGAGGCCACACTCAGGTAGGAGGAACAACACCTTGTATTCTGTCAGGACAGCCTCCAATCTGATGGCATGAACATCGATTTCTTGATCTTCCGGTCATGCCTCCCCTCCATCATCAATCCCCATCCACTTTTCCCTCTTGTCGCCTGCCCATCACCTCCCTCGGGTGTTTCTCCCCCCCCCTTTCTTTCTTCCACGCCCTTCCGTTCTCTCCTATCAGACTTGCTCTTCTCCAGCCCTGTAGCTCTTTCACCAATCAACTTCCCAGCTCCTTACTTCATCTCTCCCTCTCCCAGTTCCAGTTATCACTTTGTGTTTCTCTCCCCCCTCCCCCACCTTTAAATTTACTCCTCATTGTTTGTTCCCCAGTCCTACTGAAGAATCTTGGCCCAAAATGTAAACTGTACTTTATCCACAGATGCTGCCTGTCCTGCAGAGTTTCCCTAGCATTTTGTGTGTTCTCCTTGGATTTCAATAACTGCAGATTTTCTCCTCTTTATTACTCAATGTCAACAGGCATTCTGTATGACAACTGTCAAAGTCCCACTGCAGATATGAAACTCGAGGTTCGGCAGATGCTGAGAATAAACTGCAAAGTAACACACAAAGTCCTGCAGGAGCTCAGCAAGTCGGGCAGCATCTCAGCAGAGAAATAAACAGTCTATGTAGGATGAAGTGTTTGGGCTCATAATATTCACGGTTTATTCCTCTGCATAGATGCTGCTGGGGCTATTGAGACCCGCCAGCATTTTGCAAACATAAACCTCTTTTTTTTCAGTCAATCAGTTTCCAGATGTTGCTGAACTTTCATTTGTAGCCTCATCCTCCTGCTCTGGTTCCCTCTTTCTACTCCCCATCAACTCGAGCCTCCATCACATATAGAGCCTCCTTTTTGCTGACCCCACTTGTTTCTGCTCCATCGAATATTTACCCACCATTTTGCTCATACCTTAGAGGAGAGCATTGTATTGCAACAGTCTGGCTGTGTGAGGCACGGCCCTTCAAAATCAGTGAAAATCACCCAAAACAATGAACAGAGAAGGGGAGAGCCTATATTACCAGCAATATCGAGGAGCAGATAGGGAAACAGATTCCGGAAAGGTGTAAGAATAACAGAGTTGTCATGATGGGAAATTTTAATTTGCCAAATATAGATTAGCATCTCTCTAGAGCAAGGGTTTTTATGAGGTGGAGTTTGTTTGGTGTGTTCTGGAAGGCTTCTTGACACAATACGTAATTAAGCCTACAAGAGGAGAGGCTGCACTTGATTTGGTAGTGCGAAATGAACTTGGTCACGTGTCAGATCTCTCAGTAGGAGAGCATTTTGGAGATAGTGAATATAATCCTATCTCCTTTACAATATCATTGGAGAGATATTCGGAGCAGACAAGTTAGAAAAGAATTTAATTGGAATAAGGGGAATTATGAGGCTATCAGGCAGGAATTTGGAAACAAATGCTCTCAAGGAAAAGTACGGTAGTGTGGCAAATGTTCAGGGAATACTTGAGTGAAGTTCTGCAATAGTTACGTTCCCATGAGACACGGAAGTGATGGTAGTGTGCAGAAACTCTGGTGTACAAAGGCTGGTCAAGAAGAAAAGAAAACATTACTTCTTACTTCTTACTTCTCCTGACAGTAAGAGTGTTCACTTTGATTTGTAAATATGTGGATTTCATCTCCAGGCACAGTGAGGATATAAAATCCCCATTTGAATAGTCACAGTGCATTGATTACTCTTCACAAACATGTCTATCCAAATAGAAACTATTTGCGCCATTGCAAAATACTCCACTTGAGGTTCCTCCCCTCCCTGAATCACAATATATAGGGGACAACCACCTAAATCTGATACAGCAGCTCAAAGAAAGCAACTTCCATTTCTTTGTTACAGGTACATCTTATTTTATTCTGAGTCTTTCTGAAATAATTATTGACAAGCATTAAATGGAGATGGCTTCATTGGTAAATTGGAAGATGAAGAAACAATTGATGGAGCTGTGGATAGTGTGGAGGACTGGCAATAAATACAGCAAAATGTAGATCAATTGCAGATATAGGCTGGGAAATGGCAAATGGAATTTGACCCAGATAAATGTGACGAATTGCACCTCAGTAAGGCAAACGCAAGACAGAACACTGTTATGGGCAAGGTCCTTTGGTGTTGCTGAGCAGAGAGATCATGGCATCCTCGTTCATTGCTAGTTGTAAGTTGCTACACAAGTTGGTATGTTGTTTAGAAATAGGCTTACAACATGCTTGCATTTATTATTCGAAGCATTTAGCTCAATAGTCATGTTCCTACTTTGTAAGACTCTCGTTGGGCCACATCTGGATGACTGCATACAGTTCTGGTCGCCCCACACTTGGAAGGATGTGGAGGCTTTGGAGAGGGTGAAGAATATGTTTACCAGGATGCTGCTTCATTTAGAGGGTGTGTGCTATCACAGGAGGCGTAATAAAATGTTGTTTCCACTGGAGCTCCAAAGGCTGAGGGGTGATCTGATAGAGGATTGCAGGAAGATGGAGAGTATGGACATGGTATAGGCTGGAAGGATTAGTGTTTGGGTGTTTTTGATTTGCTTTATAGCTAGTTCATCACAACATTGTGGCCCTAATGGCCTGCTGTTGTGCTGTACTCTTCATTGTTCTATGTTCTCCTTAGTTCTCAAAGCATTTTCATAGCAAACTGACCCATTTGACAGTTACCTTGTAGCTGTTGGTTAAATACTTTGCGATTTACAATTTGCTATTTCTAAACTCAAGGTAAAGATTCCATTTAGTATTTTAAATCTCTCACAATATCATTAGACATTTTGGCTCTTAAACCACACAAGCAGCAATGACGTTAAATTAGTTTCGTCATTCCCTGTTCATGAGATGTTCTTCTGCACACCATTGATTTAACATGTGGTAATTTAATAGCACCTTTCTGTCAGCTTAAACAGTCTGACATATCACAGAAACAAACGTTTTCACTGATAGAACAGCCAATGATCAAATGACTTATCTGTAAACGCTTTAAACTCTTGTACATGAAAGTCGCTGAAGGCTCTGATATTCTCAATCCACCTTGCCTGGTACAAATGATCAATCCATGGTCAAAGTCACTAAGATCTCATTTCTCTCCTATGTTGTTGTTTGGTCTCAACAACAAATGAATCTCTTGACCATTCTTGAATGTTTTATGCATTAAGTTTCATCGAAAATATTGGATGATGAGATATCGGCACTAACAAGTGTAATGGGATGTACGGGTGTTCCTAATAAAGTGGCCACTGAATGTACTATGCTCTGCTTGGGCTGTCCTGAACCATTTCTCTGTCATTGAGGTATTTTAGAAGTAGAGTTTCTGATAAATTGGAAACACAGCAACCAACCTCACACATGCAGCAATGTTATGCCCTGATAGAAAGGAAAATGACTCAAAACCAGGGAGAACTTGCCCATCTTTTCCAAGGTATATGGAAATCACTCAAGAGGCTTTAACATATCTGCCTGGATTCATTCAGGATGGCATTGAAATAGCATCCTAGAATTTGAACTGTTCACTCGATTGGACCTCAAACCCACGCTATAGCCTCAAGGAAATAATCACACCACCTTGTCACTCTTGACACTGTTAAGAACTCAGCATAGAAACAACTTTAGGGAAATGTAAAACAATCAGCTCAGCAAAGGCAGCAGTACAGGAACTTGCAGCTCATACTGAATGGAATCTAAATTCATACTCTCTGTGATTAAAGAAGAGAATAGTAAATTTAATATTATTCTATCTTCAATTGAAAGGTGTCCTAAGGTTGTCTTCAAGGCTACTAGAGTCTGTACTTCTGCAGATAATCTATTACCTTCAGTGACAGTGTCTGATTGTACAAGACAATATGTGGGAATCGAATTCAGCACAGATATACTATAGCCCATTGTTTCACACACACAACTTAAACTAGAAAAATACAGTATTGCCTTTAAAACTGATCTGATTTACTGTCCCAGCTATCCAAAGATAAGTCATTCTTGTCATATAGTAGTATGTCTGTATTCATTTTACCTGTATTCTCAGTTTTCTGAAATATCCTCCCTCTCAATTTGTAGTTTCCAAAAGTCATAGGAGCAGAATTAGGCCATTTAGAACCAACGGGTCTGCCCATCATTCCATTTTGGATGATTTATTATCCCTCTCAACCCCATTTGCTTCCCCTGCTCCGGAACCTATCACAAACATATTAATGAATAAACTATCAACCTCCGCTTTACCCATCCCCAATTACATAGCTTCACAGCTGTCTGTGGCAAGCAATTCCACAGATTCACCACCTTCTGGCTCGAGAAATTCCTCCTCATCCCTACTGTAAAGGGACATACTTCTACTCCAAGGCTGTACCGTCTGGTCCCAAACTCCCCACCACAAAATACATCCTCTCTACTTCAACTCTATCTAGGTCTTTCAATATCCATAAGCTTTCAATGTCCTTCTTTTCTCTTTACCAGAGCTATCAAAAGTGAGATTTCTTCCTCCAGATAATGGCCTTCCAAAAAACTCTTGTCGTCCTGGTGTTTCTCCTGCTGATTGTTAACACTGAGTTTTCCAAAGCCCGAGGGGTCAGACGACTTGATATCAGATTAAACAGTAATGCAGAGGGAATTACTTCACAGGTAGGATTGTCTTACCTCCACTTCTTTAACCAAACGAAACAACATTCCTCTGCAACTTGCTCCAACCACAGATCATTGATCGCACAAAGCACATAAAACTAAATATTGTCAAAAATAAGTGCATAAAATATAACTCACAATGCATGCAGCGTGCAGCACATTAAAAAAACAACTAACAGTAGAGAGCTCACTGTCCCGTGATGAGAGGTCGGTTGTGGCAGGGCATTCATTGGTTTTATAACCTAATGGAAGAAGCTATTACCCAGTCTAGCAGTCGTAGTCCTCAAGCTGCAATGCCTCCTTCTCGATGATTATAGGTCAAAGAGATTGGGCGATATGTGCCAGGGATCCTCAATGATGCTTTGGGCTTTGACTAAATCAAATGTGTCAGATCATTAATATTCCAAACAACATTTTATTTAAAGTCAAACATCTATTTTTTGATATAATGAACATACTGAAATGCAATATAAAACATTAATTTTTCCAAGTCAAATTGAGTTTATTCTTATTATCATAAGTTCAGTGAGGTACGGGTTCAGTACCAAGGAAAATTTGCATGCAGCAACATCACAAAGATGAAGGGACAGACAGCACACAGAATATAGATTATGCATTAGGTCTACCTTAAGTCATGCCATATGCAATAAAGTCGATTTGCCATCATGAGTATATATTTTCAGAAGTTAATTGGCTGGAATAGTAATGAATGGGAGATTGGTTTGACTAGACAAAATAGATGAATGTCACTTGAGGCAGGCATCCCCAAGAGTGCTGAAAACATTGTCAATTACAATTTCCCACGAGACGTTACTCACGGACAGTTATACAAAATCGTGTAGGTCTTGTAATGGAAATGTTCCCATGATAGTTCAGGGTTTATTCATCGAGAAGATACTTTGATTGATGTACCAGTTCGGTGGGAGGTGGACGGGGTAATATTTTGGTAATATTTTCTGAGGAGCTGACTGGTCAAACTAAATAGTGAGAACTGGTGCCGAATACTTTCCTGTATTCAATGGTGGGTGAGGTTCACCAATGACGGACTGGGCCATATTTAGTACTTATTACAGGCTTTTCCGTACAATGGCATTGATGCTTCCATATCAGGCCAAGATGAAACTAGTCAATAAACTCTCTAACAGACATCTGTAGAAATTAATCAACGTTTCAGATAATAATTCAAATTTTGTCAAGCTTCCAAGAAAGCATAGCGTTTTTGGTGACATTCCAAATCTCCTCAAATTCCTATAGAAATATAGCCGCCGTCACACCTTCTTTACAGCTGTATCAATATTTTGGGTCCAGGTCAGCTCCTCGGACATACTGGCACCCAGGATCTAAAAATAGCTCCCTCACTGCATTTCTGATCCCTCCATGAGGATCAGTGTGTTTCGTTCACTCAACTATTATGTGTCATCTGTCCTCATACCCGAACTCCGGAAAACACGTTGAGGAATTCTTCCATGGGCAACAAAGTCAATGGTCTGAGATAACTGAGCAGCAAGTTGACTTCACAATTCTTTGTTAATTGTCAATTCAAATATGAGCGAAAGTCTGAGAATCAGATTCCCACGACACAATAGGTGACTTTGTGGTTTGTTAGAAGTAAAGGTCTGTTAAGATCTATTAAGAACTGTGCATTCCAGTGATCCACTACTCTCTGAATAAATAAAACCCTACGCCTCACATGCCCTTTGAACACACACCTTCTCACTGTAAATGCCTGCCCTTTGGTATTTGACATTTCAACCCCGGGAATCAGATACTCCCTGTCTACTCTATCTATGCCTCTTTTAAACTTATAAACCTTCATCGCAATTCCCCTCAGGCTATGGTGCTCCAGAGGAAACAACTCACCGTCCTTTCCAATTGTACCCAGTCTCAATTGTAAGCCAGACTGACGCTGTGGAAATACAGCTCCAGAAATATGATTTTTATTTCTGCAAGGAGCATGTGTGTGTGTGGCAAATATCCGTCGACATTTCCTGGTACATGCTTCAGAGCATCGACTGATGATAAGAGGATGCTCACCATGACACTGGAGTAAACTCCAGATGTCTCCTTCTCCTGTGTAGTAAAGGACTTCAATTTGCTGCATCCTACTACAGGTTCTGAGTTATCATAATTCGAAAATGAGCAATGCTAAAAGTTCAGGTGCAACTGTTCTATTTAAATTTTCTGCCCATTACACTACTGGTGTTTTGGCAGCAATAAAGGTCTTCCTTCTTTGGCTGTGTTCAGGGCTTCCTTCATCATGTCAGTGTTACGCCTGTGACAATAGACAATAGGTGCAGAAGTAGACCATTCAGCCCTTCGAGCCTGCACCGCCATTTTGAGATCATGCCTGATCAATTACTATCAATACCCTGTTCCTGCCTTGTCCCCTAATCCCTTGATTCCCCTATCCATAAGATACCTATTTAGCTCCTTGAAAGCCTCAACTACCTTCCGAGGCAGTGCATTCCAGACCCCCACAACTCTCTTGGAGAAGAAGTTTTTCCATAACTCTGTACTAAATGACCTTTTTTAATGATCCTCTTTTTAAAACGTTTTTTTATTGCGTTTTCAAATAATTACAGAAAGAAAAACAAATATACCCTTAGCCCCTCCCCTCTAACAACCCTACAGTAAAAAAGAAAATGAAAAAAAAAAGAAAGAAAGCGAGAGTGCATGTATATCTGAAGATCCCCAGATGCTCCACGGAGTTCGTAATAAGTTTATTATATATACTTATTTCTTTCCCCAAATAACCAATTATTTTATCTTCGGAGCAGTCATTTGGGATCCTAAGCTGTGTTGCCTTTAAGGCATTTGTTTAGTTTATTATACTTTTGCTTTAGTAATTTGTTGTTATCATTTTCTAGTTAAAGTTAAGGTTGTTTAAAGTAAATTCATTTTCTGTGATATATAGCGGCATGTGATGACGTCACTCCCGGTTTCGCCGTGTGTTGTGGGAGAATACCGGTTTGGAGAAACAGGAAGGAGGGGGCTTATGTGTACAGTATCAGCGCGAGAAAAGTTTTCTTTCTACGCACGAGAAACATTAGTGAATCAACGCCCTAAGTTCATGAGATAATCGATATGTTGAATTAAAAATGTTAACGCTGATTCTGTTAAAAGTAATGATGATTGATAAAGTTTATGTTTTTTGTTATTTAAAGAGATGCGGATAGTTTGTGTTGAAGTGTATTTAAAGCCAGTCGATGGCGTGGGTAGATTCTGACTGTATGTTGCACTTTAATGTAAGATTGTTGTTGTCGTTTTACTTTTGCAAGTGTTTATGATGTAAATGTGATGTCAAGAAGGAAACAAATACAGTATATTTTTTGTATTGTTTTATCAACAGTTTTCACCATACCTTAATGTGGAAGAGTGAACAGTAAATGGTTAATCTTACTGGGACCGCCTCATTGATTGGTTTATGCTTGGTGTTTAGTTCAGAGTTATTTTACAGCTGTGCGAGAACACTACATAAGCATTTACGAGAATGACACCATCTGATTTCAAATCCCAGAAAATCCTGCAGTCTCGTTCCTGCAGTTCTTCCATTGGAGTGAAAATCATATAGTTATTGGAGATGATGTATGTAGCCGTATGTCGATTACAATAATGACATTTGTGCTGTTCATTTTTTTCAGACAGCTGCACCATAGACCCTGAAAGTGACATCAGGAATATCTTCTCCGCAAGTTACAGTGAGCATCTGGGTTAAAACTGATCAACAGCACAAGGTCAGAAACTTAGTGTCACTACCAAAAGTTCCAGCCAATAGAAGTTCAGCACTGTATAATGTGTGTTAAAGAAATGTGAAATAGTGCAACACTTGTAATAATAATTAACAATCAATGAAACATACAAACAATGTGTTCTTCATTAGCATTTATTGTAAGACTGGAAGTGGTTACTACTGATATTGGCAACATTTATTCACCATACCTAATATCTGTGCTCTTGAGATTGTCCCCATTAAACACAAAATTATTATAAATAATTAATTTTAGACGTACTTGTTTAAGACCATATGACATAAGAGCAGAATGAGATAATCTGGCCCATTGAATCAGCTCTGCCATTCAAACATTGATGATCCTTTGTATTATCTCCTCCTCAACCCCATGAGAAAGTAAGGATACATGGGATCCAAGGAGACACTGCTTTGTGGATCCTGAACTGACTTACCCCCAGAAGGCAAAATGTGCTTGGAGACGGGTCATATTCTGCATGGAGGCCAGAGTCCAGTGTTGTGCCTCAGGGATCTATTCTGGGACTCCAACTCTTCGTGATTTTTATAAATTACTGAGATGAGGTAATTTAATGAGATGAGGCATTAATAAGATGCAAAACTGGGCTGAGAAATGGTAGATGAAGTTCAACCCAGATAAGTGTGGCCTGGTTCATTTTGGTAGGTCAAATATGATGGCAGAATGTAGAGTTAATGCCTAGACTCTTGGCAGTGAGGAGGATCAGAGGGATCTTGGGGTCCCAGGCCCAAATTTTCTTTAAATAACTATTTATGGTTCTTAGTAATTGTTCCATCCAAATAAGTAAGTTTATTTCTTACAATTTTAAAAGAAAGGTTTGTATTAATTGATACTAAATGATTCAATAGAATAAGTTCACTCTTATCCTGAATACTGACTAAAACAGGAGACAAAAGAATGTACGATAGCTAATAAAGTCTCAACATTAGGAATATAAAGCAAAAGGTCATCGGCATAATGCAAAATTTCTAAGGTAAGGACATGTTCGGCACAGCTTTGTAGGCTGGAGGGCCTGTATTGTGCAGTAGTTCCGTGTTTCTATGTTTCTATCATATCTGTTTCCTCAACATTTCATGTCCCTCCACCAATATTCCTAATATCTGCAAACCTGGCAGGAAAGCCATCTATTCCTTCATCTAAGTCATTATATACAGCATAAAAATAAGTGGCCCCATAGGAACCCTGCGGATCACCACTAGCCACTGGCAGCCAACCAGAACAGGATCCATTTATTCCCACTCGCTGCCTCCTACCAATCAGCCAATGTACTACCCATGTTAGTAACAATCTTGTAATACCATGGGCTCTTAATTAAATGCGCAGCCTTCTGGTTGGCACTTGTGTCAAAGGACTTCTTAACGCCCAGATATACAAAATACACTGCATCCCCTTTATCTATCCTACTGGCATTCTCATCAAATTATTGCAAAAGGTACATATTTTTAGCCAGATGGTGGTGGAATTATGGAATTCGTTGCCACATACAGTGTGGAGGCCCAATCATTGAAGGTGCTTAAGGAGGAGATTGATAGGTATCTAATTAGTCAGTGTATCAAGGGATATGGGGAAAAAGTCGGAAATTGGATCTAGATGGGAGAATAGTTCAGCTCATGGTGGAGTGGCAGAGCAGACTCAATGGGTCGAATGGCCTCCTTCTGCACCTTTACCTTGCTTGAAATGTAATATGAATTATTAATAGAGTAAACGAATAGACTATAACAGAGACAGTACTTAGCTCATGACGAATTAATGTTGTCACAAATAAAGTGACTATGAATCACTGATTATTTCTACTTGGCATAATTTATAATTATTTAATTATTTCTGGTTAAATATTGCTATATTTCTACACAATTCCTGTTTAGCATGAATGTAACGAGAGCCAATTTCCTTCGGGATCAATAAAGTATGTCGTTCAGTCTGTCTGTCTGACTGAAGTTTCTGGCAGACTGAATTCCTTCCGATGGATCATTGCTGGGAGTGCTCGTTCCTTTTGGGCAGCTCGCCATCTACAACACAAGTTCAGAAATATTCATTTGTTACTGAAAGCATAGTACCTTAAAACCTGGAATACAACAAATGATTAATATTGAATAGGATAAAAAAAACCTGACACATAAAGGTTTGGAACAAGAGGAAGTGGATTATGATGAATGTTAAATTGTGCCAATGCTTGAAATAAGGGATGGCAATAAATAAAGGGCTGCAAGAAGACCACAGACATGTCATCAGGTTTGAAGGACCATGTGCCTCAATGACCCTGAGTTCTATGTTGTCTGGAGTCAGGGCCTTCTGCTTTAGCTCTTGGTAGTATCAGCCATACCTAACAGGTCAATAAGTAGAGGCCAGGCGAAGAGATGTCCATGGGTCCTGCCCGTTCGGGGTTTCAGTTTAGCAATAAAAATTCAGACTGGTAAATCAAAACTGGTCTGGAAAAGCAATAAAGAATAATTCTACATCTGAGTGTAACTGTATTCCTGAGTCTCCACATGAAATGCATACTAGACAGTAGCGTAAGCTAAGTGGAAGTACTGACATGATGAAGGAAGCCCTGGACACAACCAGAGAGGAAGACCTTTATTGCTGCCAAAAACACCGGTAGTGTAATGGGCAGAAAATATAAATAGAACAGTTGCATTTGACTTTCAGCATTGTTCGTTTTCGAATTATGATAACTCAGAACTTGTAGTAGGATGCAGAAAATTTAATTCCTTTACTGCACAGAAGAAAGAGACATCTGGAGTTTACTCCAATGTCGTGGTGAACATCCTCTTATCATCAGTCGTGTGCTCTGAATCATGCACCAGGAAATGCTGCTTGATATTTGCCACACACACATACTCCTTGCAGAAATAAAAATCTTATTTCTGGAGCTGTATTTCCTCAGTGTCAGCTTGGCTTACAATTGAGACTAGATACAACTATTGTATTATACAATATTAATTAAAGTTCATAAAGTGCTCCTTTGTTGCCTTTACATAGATCTAGTTTTATCAAGAGAACAGAAACATTCCCCGATATGTGACACAGCAGACTCTGCTTAGCTAATATTATAGACTGATTACTTTTGTTGAAAGTTATCAATATACGTTATCAAATGACAATTTTAATTAAATTACAAAGCACTTCAAATCACTACAACAGGACTGACGATTTGGTATTCACTTAATGAGTGACATGTCAACAGAAACATTGAGAAAGTTTGTAGTATGATACCAAAGCAAAACGGATTATTGTGTAATGTGGGCATTGATTGCAAATTGATTGGAACTCATTGTCCTGTAATTCTGTTTGAGGCATCATGGTCGTGGAATTATGGAATTCGTTGCCACATGCAGTGTGGGTGCATTAAGGGTGTTAATTGAGGGTGTTTAAGGAGGAGATTGATGGGAATCTAATTAGTCAGGGTATCAAGGAATATGGGGAAAAAGTCGGAAGTTGGAGATGGGAGAATACTTAAGCTCATGGTGAAGTGGCGGAGCAGACTCAAGGGGCCGAATGGCCTACTTCTGCTCCTTTACCTTGTCTTGTCTTGACATGTGAATTATTAATATAGTAAATGAATAGACTAAACTCAGAAACAGTGCTTAGCTGATAACGAATTAATGTTGTCACGAATAAAATGACTATGAATCACTGATTACTTCCACTTGGCATAATTTATTATTATTTAATTATTTATGGTTTTATATTTCTATATTTCTACGTGGGCTTTTCCGCCGGCTTTCACTATTACGCTGTTACAGGAGTTCTAGCCTTTCTTCTGGTGCGTCTCAAGGAGCTGTTCCCCAGACCCTCTTTTATCCCCACTCATAGGGTCTCAGATGTCACTCAGGGTGGAATGATGCCATCCCCTAACCTGCCCACGTTGCCTGAGGGCATCCACGAAGCATAGTATTCAATACAGAATTCCGCCTCCAAGAAACAATGACCTTTTCCGTGGCTTTGTATCGCTGGGGGCCAGGACATTCCAAACTTCTCTCTCTCATTTCCTGGGTTTCCTACCCTGACTTAATAGCGATCTTGCAATTCTCAAAAAGGAAGAGGGAGAAAACAGAGAACTATCGACCTGTCAGCCTGACATCGGTGGTGGGAAAGATGCTGGAGTCCATTATTAAGGATGAAATAGTGGCATATCTAGATAGGAGTGATAGGATTGGCCCGATCCAGCATGGATTTACCAAGGGTGAATCATGCTTGACTAATCTGTTGGAGTTTTTCGAGGAAGTAACCAGGAAGTTAGACGGGTGAGATCCAGTGGATGTAGTGTACCTTGATTTTCAGAAGGCATTTGATAAGGTCCCACATAGAAGATTGGTGGGTAAAATCAAAGCTCATGGCATCGGGGGGAAGGCATTTACATGGATAGAAAACTGGTTGGCAGATAGAAAGCAAAGGGTAGGTGTGAATGGGTGTTTCTCGGAATGGCAGGTGGTGACTAGTGGGGTGCCACAGGGCTCGGTATTGGGACCACAGCTGTTTACCACTTACGTTAATGATTTAGATGAAGGCATAAAGAATAACATCAGCAAATTTGCTGATGATACTAAGCTGGGTGGCAGTACGACATGTGATGAGGATGCTGGGAGAATTCAGGGTGACTTGGATAGGCTGGGTGAGTGGGCAGATACTAGGCAGATGGCGTTTAATGTGAATAAGTGTGAGGTTATCCACTTTGGGAGTAAGAACAGGAAGGTAGATCATTATCTGAACGGTTTAGAGTTGGGTAAGGGAGCAATACAAAGCGATCTCGGAGTCCTTGTTCATCAGTCACTGAAGGTGAATGAGCAAGTGCAGCAGGCAGTGAAGAAGGCTAATGGAATGTTGGCCTTTATTGCAAAGGGAATTGAGTACAAGAGCAAGGAAATCCTCCTGCATTTGTACAGAGCCCTGATGAGACCTCACCTGGAGTATAGTGTACAGTTTTGGTCTCCAGGGTTAAGGAAGGACATCCTGGCTGTAGAGGAAGATTCACGAGGTTAATTCCTGGGGTGTCTGGACTGTCTTACGCAGAGAGGTTAGAGAGACTGGGCTTGTACACGCTAGAATTAAGGAGATTGAGAGGGGATCTGATTGAAGCATGTAAGATTATTAAGAGATTGGACTAGATAGAGGCAGGAAATATGTTCCAGGTGCTGGGAGAGTCCAGTAGCAGAGGGCATGGTTTGAGAATAAGGGGTAGGTCATTTAGGACAGAGTTAAGGAAAAGCTTCTTCTCCCAGAGAGTTGTGGGGGTCTGGAATGCACTGCCTTGGAAGATAGTGGAGGCCAATTCTCTGGATGCTTTCAAGAAGGAGCTAGATAGGTATCATGGATAAGGGAATCAAGAGATATGGGGACAAAGCAGGAACAGGGTATTGATAGTAATTGATCAGCCATGATTTCAAAATGGCGGTGCAGGCTTGTAGGGCCGAATGGTCTACTGCACCTATTGTCTATTGTCACAGGCGTAACACTGACATGATGAAGGAAGCACTGAACACAGCCAGAGAAGGAAGACCTTTATTGCTGCCAAAAACACCAGTAGTGTAATGGGCAGAAAATATAAATACAACCGTTGCACATGAACTTTTAGCATTGCTCATTTTCGAATTATGATAACTCAGAACTTGTAGTAGGATACAGCAAATTGAAGTCCTTTACTACACAGGAGAATGAGACATCTAGAGTTTACTCCAGTGTCATGGTGAACATCCTCTTATCATCAGTCGATGCTCTGAGGCATGTACCAGGAAATGTCGATGGATATTTGCCACACACACACATGCAGAAATAAAAATCATATTACTGGAGCTGGATTTCCTCAGCGAAAGCTTAGCTTACAATTGAGACTAGATACAATTGGAAAGGACGGTGAGTTGTTTCCTCTGGAGCACCAGATCCTGTGTGGAATTCCGATGAAGGTTTATAAGTTTAAAAGAGGCATAGATAGAGTAGACAGGGAGTATCTGATTCCCGGGGTTGAAATGTCAAATACCAAAGGGCAGGCATTTAAAGTGAGAAGGCGTGTGTTCAAAGGGCATGTGAGGCGTAGGGTTTTGTTTTATTCAGAGAGTGGTGGATCACTGGAATGCACAGTTCTTAATAGATCTTAACAGACCTTTACTTCTAACAAACCACAAAGTCACCTGTTCAGTGGTGGGAATCTGCTTCTCGGACTTTCGCCCATATTTTCCTGTGAATTGACAAGAAACAAAGAATTGTGAATTCAACTTGCAGCTCAGTTATCTCAGACCATTGACTTTCTTGCCCATGGAAGAATTCCTCACTGTGTTTTCCGGAGGTCGGGTTTGAGAATATAGAGTTCGGGTATGAGGACAGATGACACATTATAGTTGAGTGAATGACACACACCAATCCTCATGGAGGGATCAGAAATGCAGTGAGGGAGCCATTTAAAGTTCCTGGGGGCCAGTGTGTCCGAGGAGCTAACCTGGACCCAACATATTGATACAGCTGTAAAGAAGGTGTGACGGCGGGTATATTTCAATCGGAATTTGAGGAGATTTGGAATGTCACCAAAAATGCTATGCTTTCTTGGAAGCTTGACAAAATTTGAATTATTATCTGAAACATTGACAAATTTCTACAGATGTCTGTTAGAGAGTTTATTGACTGGTTTCATCTTGGCCTGATATGGAAGCATCAATGCCATTGTACGGAAAAGCCTGTAATATGTACTAAATATGGCCCAGTCCGTCATTGGTGAACCTCACCCACCATTGAACACAGGAAAGTATTCGGCACCAGTTCTCACTATTTAGTTTGACCAATCAGCTCCTCAGAAAATATTACCAAAATATTACCCCGTCCACTTCCCACCCAACTGGTGCATCAATCAAAGTATCTTCTCGATGAATAAACCCTGAAGTATCATGGGAACATTTTCATTGCAAGACCAACACGATTTTCTATAACTGTCCGTGAGTAACTTCTCGTGGGAAATTGTAATTGACGTTGTTTTCAGCCCTGTTGGGGATGCCTGCCTCAAGTAACATTCATCTATTTTGTCTAGTCAAACCAATCTCCCATTCATTACTATTCCAGCCAATTAACTTCTGAAAATATATACTCATGATGGCAACTCGACTTTATTGCATATGGCATGACTTAAGGAAGAGCTAATGCATAATCTATATTCTGTGTGCTGTCTGTCCCTTCATCTTTGTGATGTTGCTGCATGCGAATTTTCCTTGGTACTGAATCCGTACCTCACTGAATTTATGATAAGAATAAACTCAATTTGACTTGGAAAAATTAATGTTTTTTTATTGCATTTCAGTATGTTCATTATATCAAAAAATAGAGGTTTGACTTTAAATAAAATGTTGTTTGGAATATTAATGATCTGACACATTTGATTTAGTCAAATCCCAAAGCATCATTGAGGATCCCTGGCACATATCACCCAATCTCTTTGACCTATAATCATCGGGAAGGAGGTACTGGAGCTTGAGGACTATGACTGCTAGACTGGGTAATAGCTTCTTTCATTAGGTTACAAAACCAATGAATGCCCTGCCACTCCCGACCTCTCATCACAAGACAGTGAGCTCTTTACTGTTAGTTGTTTTTTTTTTAATGTGCTGCACACTGCATGCATTGTGAATTATATTTTATTCACTTATTTTTGACAATATTTATTTTATGTGCTTTGTGCGATCAATGTTCTGTGGTTGGAGCACGTTGTAGAGGAATGTTGTTTCGTTTGGTTGTATATCTGTAAAGAAAATTGAATTTGAACTTGAGTTCCTGAACCTGTTCAATTTTTGGGATTGCAGGCAATTTCAACAATGAACACTGTTAAAGAAGTGGAGGTAAGACAATCCTACCTGTGAAGAAATTCCCTCTGCATTACTGTTTAATCTTTGTTCAAGACGTCTGTACATTTGAGCTTTGGAAAACTCAGTGTTAACAAGCAGCAGGAGAAACACCAGGACGACCAGTGTTTTTTGGAAGGCCATTATCTGGAGGATGGTATCTCACTTTTGATAGCTCTGGTAAAGAGAAAAGAAGGACATTGAAAGCTTATGGATATTGAAAGACCTAGATAGAGTTGAAGTAGAGAGGATGTCTTTTGTGGTGGTGGAGTTTGGGACCAGATGGTACAGCCTTGGAGTAGAAGTATGTCCCTTTACAACAGGGATGAAGAGGGATTTCTCAAGCCAGAAGGTGGTGAATCTGTGGAATTGCTTGCCACAGACAGCTGTGAAGCTAAGTGATTGGGGATGTGTAAAGTGGAAATTGATAGATTATTCATTAGTATGTTTGTGAAAGGTTCCTGACCAGGGGAAGCAAATGGGGTTGAGAGGGATAATAAATCAGCCAAAATGGAATGGTGGGGCAAACCCTTTGGGTTTAAATGGCCTAATTCTGCTCCTATGACTTTTGGAAACTACAAATTGAGAGGTAGAATATTTCAGAAAACTGAGAATACAGGTAAAGTAAATACAGACATACTTCTATATGACAAGAATGACTTATCGTTGGATAGCTGGGACAGTAAATCAGATCAGTTTTAAAGGCAATACTGTATTTTTGTAGTTTAAGTTGTGTGTGTTCAACAATAGGCTATAGTATATCTGTGCTGAATTCAGTTCCCACATATTGTCTTGTACAATCAGATACCTGTCACTGAAGGTAATAGATTATCTGCAGAAGTACAGACTCTGGTAGCCTTGAAGACTACTTTAGAACACCCTTCAATTGTACATAGAATAACATTAAAATTACTATTCTCTTCTTTAATCACAGAGAGTATGAATTTAGATTCCATTCCGTATGAGCTGCAAGTTCCGGTTCTGCTGCCTTTGCTGAGCTGATTGTTTTCCATTTCCCTAAAGTTGTTTTTATGCTGAGTTCGTATCAGTGTCAAGTGTGACCAGGTGGTGTGATTCTTCCCTTGAGGCTATAGAATGGGTTCAAGGTCCAATCTTGTGAACAGTTCAAATTCTAGGATGCTATTTCAATGCAGCTCTGAAGCAATCCAGGCAGAGATGCTAAAGCCTCTTGAGTGATTTCCATGTACCTTGGAAAAGATGGGCAAGTTCTCCCTGGTGTTCAGTCCTTGTCCTTTCTATCAGTGTCATTATCGAACACATTGTCGTAACGTTGCTGCATGAGTGAGATTGGATGCTGTTTTTTTCAATTTATCAGAAACTCTACTTCTAAAATACCTCAATGACAGAGAAATGGTTCGGGACAGCCCAATCAGAGCATAATACATTCAGTGGCCACTTTATTATGGACACCCGTACATCCCACTACACTTGTTAGTGCCGATATCTCATCATCCAAAATTTTCGATGTAACTTAATGCATAAAAGCATGCAGGAATGGTCAAGAGATTCATTTGCTGTTGAGACCAAACATCAGCATAGAAGAGAAATGAGATCTTAGTGACCTTGACCATGGATTGATCACATGTGCCAGGCAGGGTGGTTTGAGAATCTCAGAACCTTCAGCGACTTTCATGTACAAGAGATTCCAGCGTTTAAAGATAAGTCATCTGATCTTTGGCAGTTCTATGGGTGAAAATATTTGTTTCTGTGATATGTCAGACTGTTTAAGGTGACAGAAAGGTGCTAGTAACTCAAATTACGACATGTTAAATCAATGGTGTGCAGAAGAACATCTCATGAACATGGAATGTCGAAACTAATTTAACGTCATTGCTGCTTGTGTAGTTTAGGAGCCAACATGTTTAATGATATTGTGAGAGATTTAAAATTCTAATTGGAATCTTTACCTTGGGTTTAGAAATAGCAAGTTGTAAATTGCAAAGGATTTAACCAACAGCTACAAAGTAACAGTCAAACATGTCAGTTTGCTGTGAAAATGCTTTGAGAACATAGAACAATGAAGAGTACAGCACAGCACCAGGCCATTTGGGCCACATTGTTGTGATGAACTAGCTATAAAGCAAATCAAAAACACCCAAACACTAATCCTTCCTGCCTATACCATGTCCATACCCTCCATCTTCCTGCAATCCTCTATCAGATCACCCCTCAGCTTTTGGAGCTCCAGTGGAAACAACATTTTATTACGCCTCCTGTGATAGCACACACCCTCTAAATGAAGCAGCATCCTGGTAAACATATTCTTCACCCTCTCCAAAGCCTCCACATCCTTCCAAGTGCGGGGTGACCAGAACTGTATGCAGTCATCCAGATGTGGCCCAACGAGAGTCTTACAAAGTAGGAACATGACTATTGAGCTAAATTATTCGAATAATAAATGCAAGCATGTTGTAAGCCTATTTCTAAACAACATACCAACTTGTGTAGCTACTTACAACTAGCAATGAACTAGGATGCCATGATCTCTCTGCTCAGCAACACCGAAGGACCTTGCCCATAACAGTGTTCTGTCTTGCATTTGCCTTACTGAGGTGCAATTCGTCACATTTATCTGGGTCAATTTCCATTTGCCATTTCCCAGCCTATATCTGCAATTGATCTAAATTTTGCTAAATTTATTGCCAGTTCTCCACACTATCCACAGCTCCAGCAATTGTTTCATCATCTGCCAATTTACCAATGAAGCCATCTCCATTTAATGCTTGACAATAATAATTTCAGAAAGACTCAGAAAACTCAGATTTACCTGTAACGAAGAAATCGAAGTTGCTTTCGTTGACCTGCTGTATCAGATTTCGGTGGTTGTCCCCTATATATTGTGATTCAGGGAGGGGAGAAACCTCAAATGGAGTATTTTGCAATTGCGCAAATATTTGGATAAACATGTTTGTGAAGAGTAATCAATGCACTGTGACTATGAACAAACAGTTCATATCTTAGTGTTTACAAATGGGGATCTTATATACTCACTGTGCCTGGAGATGAAATCCACATATTTACAAAATCAAAGTGAACACTCTTACTGTTAGGAGAAGTAAGAACCAAGATGCACTTATACCACATCCGTAGCATGGACTCTCAAATTGCACCATCCACTGCAATCTTGGTAAGCAACCAATAATTTCTTATCTTTTTCCTTCCTGTGTTCCTCAGGAGTAGAGTGACATTTGTGATTTCCCGGTCACGGGGAACAATTCCTGACTAAGTATTCTTGCACTATGAATGCCTCCACAATCGCTTCAGCCTCTTTTTGCGAATCTGTGGTGTCTTGTCCATCCACCGTCAGGATTTACAACTCTCCAAGCAATTTCTCCTTATTAAAAGGACTATACTCGATGCCGCCCAGGCTTCAATTTCTGGCATGCTCTTCATGTCGGAAAACATTGGACACTGACACAAAGTACGTGTACAGTTCTCTGCCGTTTCAGTGTATCTGACAACTTCTCCAGTGTCATTTCCCAGAGGTCCAATATCCATTCTACACTCTCTTTTACTGTTTATACATCTGTAAAAGTACTCTTTGTATCCTCTTTAATATTCACAAAAAGAATTAGGTTTAATATCACTGCTATATGTCTTGAAATTTGTTATGCTCGAGAAGTACATCGTAATACATTATAATAAAACCAGTAAATCACAGTTAGGTTTCTATAAAAATAGTATAAAAAAGTTAAATAAGTAAGAAATCCGATGTCAGATGGGAAGAGGCTGTCGCTGAACCATTGAGTGTGTGCCTTCAGGCTCCTGTACCTCCTCCATGATGGTAGAAATGGGAAGAAGGCATGTCCTGGGTGGTGGTGGTCCTTCATGATGGATGCTGCCTTTTAGAGGCAGCGCTCGTCAGTGATGTCATGGATGCTATTATTTCATCCATACTTTTCCTTAATTCTATTGTAATTATTCAGCACATTATTCTACACCTTCTGCATTATTAATGTTTTACCTTATCCTACCTCATTACACTGTGTAACGATATGATTTGATTTGTCTCAAGGGTACACATGCAAAAACATTCACTATTGCGGTACCTATGGCAATAATAAAAACATTCCAATTCCAATCTGTTGAACCGACTTCCCTGCTATTTAGTGAAATACTGTCCACAGCCCTAGTTATGTGATTTGTCAGGACTTCAGACCTAGCATGTTTCAGCTGGAACTTGTCCAATCAAATCATCTCCATCCTTCCCCAATAGTGGAAGCAAAGTACCATGAATCTAAGCATTCTTCTCTTCCTCCAGCCAGCCCTCCTGTCACCCGGAGCCATTGGATCGTCTTGACTTAAGGAGGGACAGCTGTCGCCTAATAGGGGGCAGGTGTTTATAAGGGACTCGCGGACTGAGCCTGGGTGTGGGTTGTCCTACTCCGAAGCCGGTTTTACCCGATCTGTACCTGGGCTGCCGGCTCTGAATTCTGCTCTTTCCCTGGTTGCCGGCCTGCTCGGAATCCTGTTTTGCCCTGGTTGCCGGCCTCTTCTGCATCTGTTCTGTCCGGTTGGTCTTGTTCCACTGCTTCTCTCGTGTGCGCTGGTCCCGCTGTTCCGCCTTAGTCGCCTTGCCTGCGCTGTCACGCTGTCGGTTGCCCTTCCCAATAAACCGGTGTATCACGGTAGCCCTACAGCTCTCCCTGGACCCAGCTTTCTTCTGATTCCCTGCCTCCCTCGGGCAGGCCTGGCTGGACTGCCGCTGCCCGGTGGGGATTCTGCCCTTTCCACCCATTACTCACTAAGGGTTGTGCCCCGCACCTGCCCAGTTGTCCGCTCCTTGCAGATGCCTCCGTGTTTTTAGCCTGGGAGGTGGCCCTGCCCGGGATCCATGCGGCCCGCCACGAGCTCTGGGATCCTCCTGCCCTATCACGAAATCGGGGATCCAGCCCCGCCTGCATAAGCCCCTGCATGCCATGGCATCCCCATCCTGTCCTACCCCTAGTACTTCAGTGCCTGCGTTCTGCATTTGGGTCCAATCCTGTCCCCGTCCTGACAAGCCTTTTGATAGTATCAAGTCTCCAGGAGCTTGTCAGGAGTCTAGATGTAGGGATGAGAGTGAAGAAAAACCAGAATGGGTAAGGATGGGATTTCTCTATTAGGTCTCCAGATAGAGTTTGAATAACCAACAGACTTATGATCTGTTATGGCTTCTGTCACATGAAGTGGATGCTTTTCACTGGGTACTGTAAAACAAATGGAAAGTTAAAAACAGTATATTCCCTGAATGGATGGTTACGTACTCGTGACATGACAGTGGTGCCCTTGTCACTTGACAGGGGTTGAAGCTGTACTGGACTTGAGGTAATGGTCTTGTGATGGTGAAATAACGTCAGTTTCCCACCAGTAGAGATCATGTGACAGTTTTTTTTTTAACTGGTTATAAAAGGAAGACTCCACCCTGTGAGGAGGGACAGCTCGTGGCTGGATTTGTCAAGTTGATTTCATGCCACTGCGTGATTTAATGGGATGACGCAGTTTAGCTGAAGGGTGAAGTTTTATCAAATGCCAAAAGTTTAAAAGATCATTGCCAGCAGGTTCTTGAAATACTGCTAGTTCCGAAATCAGTGGAGAGTGAAGATCGAAGATCGAGGAGGATCTACTTCGACGGTGAAACGGGTTCGACCTTATTTAATCCTTATTCGAAAGGATTTCGTGGACTGTTCACGTGTTAATCTCTGCGGGAAAGCAGGAGATTGAGGACAGTGCGATAAAGGAAAGGTCAGTGCCTTTAAGCCGTTCCGTTTTGTAAATTCGTCGTGGGAGAAGTTCGACATCGGGTATCGAAGTGAAGCGACGTGAAAGAAAATTTAAATAGTCTTATAAAGTCTCTCCTTTTAGCTGAACTGTGAGCATATCGAACTTTTGGCAATACTACTTTAAAGAACTCTTTTTGCAATATCGCTTTAAGGACTGTTTGAGCTGCCGCACAGCAGCTGTTTCCGGTTACGTTAGTGTTTGTTTACTTTTGGGGGGTTTGTTTTCTGTGTTTAATAAACGTGTTATTTGTTATACAGAACCCCTTGCCGAACATATATTCATTGTTGCCGGAATACGTAACAGGATGACGTCAGCTTTTCTGTCAATGCAGAATCATCTCACCCACTTCCACGTAGCAAATCAGTGGTCAGCACTTTACACCACTTAATATCTTTGAATCCAAACCCCAGCTCCTGAAGGGAAAAAGGTAGGTCATCGGGCATCGTGAATAAATTATTGAGATTTATTTCTCGTCAGCTGAGGAATACTATGTTACCCTGCAGACTTTGTATGAATTGAACGAGCTGGTCTTTGTGCAATAGATGTCAAGTCTGATCTCTAATTGCGACTAATACGTATCTGTGGAGGGAAATCCCCATAACTGGACAACTGTAAATCCTGCATTGGACTCAGCCGACGGCCCCTGTGCTCCACCATAGACTTTCCATAGAGTCCAAAAAGAGAGAGTGACATTTCACAGATCTTCCCAGTTCACAAGCTGGGAAATCCCCTGGCTAAATTCATCTCAGATTTACTAAGTACAAACTAAGTTAATAGACATGTTTTTACCATTTAGAAGACATTTGGACATGTGCATTGATTAGAAAGGTTTAGAGGGTCATTGAGGGCAAATAAGAAGCTCATTCAGGTAACTTGCTCAGCGTGGATGTGTTTGGCCGAAGTGCCTGTTTTCTGTGCAGTATATTTCTCCAAATCTATTTTATTAAGTAGTTCAGATTATTTTCTTTTTGTAATAGTGGACATGTGTTTTCAGCCGATGAATCTTTAACACTGAGTTTGTGGAAAAAGCTCCTCATTGATTGCCGATGTCAGCAGAGCAGCAGCTCGCTCTGGAACTGGCCCTGTGCTCTTCGAGTCCAGCTGATGTGCAGTCAGCTGGCAAACCAGTGCAGAGGATCAATTGACAAACTGATCTACTGTCACTAGTGCTTCCAGCTCCCCTGTGAGCTGACTCCGTTATCGAGTGTGACTTTATATATAGTAAGCAGCACTCAGCTTTCGGGCTTAATACTGAATTAACCCCATGGACTGGCGTTATGAAGTGTCTGTGGGCCAAGATGGAAACATACCCAGATGAATTGTCGTAGGCCATGCTGAGAGGTTCTCCAGAGAACAATTGTAGTAAGAGGACAGCTTGCATAATGTAGATTTTGAGTGAATGATGAGTGATAATCTCAAACACTTTAGAATCTCAGTGTTTCCTGTGGGACTACTAAACCTGTTCCACTATCCAGCAGAGATCAGAGGCTGGTCACTGTCTGAACTTGATAGATTCATGGTGTTCTTTGCCTTACATCCACATCAGGTTTAAAAATGTTACTGGTGTTTATCTGCTGCACCTATATTTCCAGTACGCTCATCGCTACCCTTTCAGTGACAGATCTGAATGCCACTCGTATTGACCCAGACATTTACATTCGGACCTAAAATATCCTCTTCTACACCTCACCAATTGTTCACTTACATCGAAACAGTGCATCGTATTCCAATATATTTTATGTGCAGTCGTAAAAAGTACAAATTGATCAATGTATATTTCACCCTTTGTGTGTTCTACTGGTGCCTGTCGACCATGTGGCCTTGCTTATCTTGTTGCTGCTCAGTTCTGTTATTCAGCTGATGGAAGACTGACGTATCATAGAGGGAGAAAGATGAACTTAGAGAAATGGAGACTGCAAGAACTGCTTCTGTTCCCAGCCATTCTCCATGACAACAATAATTCTGGACTCGCTGGTTGACAGGATACGCTCAAGGAACAAAGACAGAATGAATGTTAACAACGTTTGAGGGCAGCATTCGTGAAATAACGAAGTTGAATTTGTTCAGGTCTCGTACCACACATCCGCCAATCTCTTTGACACCCACAATCTTTAGGAATTAAATGCTGGAGCATCAAGTCTACGACTGCCAGACTGGGTAACAGCTTCTTCCCTCAGGCTGAGAACCTAATAAATATCCTCGCACCACCAAGGTCTCATCACGAGCAATGTGAGCTGTTTATTGTTTACTGTTTACTCTTTACAATTCACCCGTGCTGCCCACTGCATGTATTGTGAATTTTATTTTAGCCATTTATTTGTGACAATGGTGTGTTTTATGTGCTGTGCTTTGTGGGTATATGTTTTCTGAGTGCACCATGGTTTGGAGGAACATTTCTTTATTTGGTTGTCTGTACTTGAACTTGAATTACTGAACCTGTTGAGCTAGTGTGTTTGTCGGTGCAGGTTAACAATGCACAAATTACAGAAGTGGAGGAAAGTCAAATTCACCTGTGCAGGCTGAGGTAGATCCACTTTGCCTCTGATACTTTTGAGTATAAATTGGGCTCTGGAAAAATCAGGGTTAACAAACAGAGGCCAAGTGTATTTTGAAAAGGCATTTACCTTTAGGAAGAGATCTCACTGTTCATGGCTCTGGGAGAAATTCATTGAACCAGGCGGGTTTGTGGATCTTGGATATGAAGTAGAAATGTTGGTTATGGGGTGAGGGTACTATTATGTTGGTGGCAGTCTAACATGTCTGGTGCTATGAAAATGCTTTGAAAACAATGCAGAGTACTGTTGGGGGAGACAGTCTATGGGGGAAGCAACTATGGTGGCACTTCTGACACAGAGTCTGCCCCTGTGACTCAGATGACAGGGACATCAAAGATGCAATAATAACAGGGTTGACTTAGTGGGCGATTTTAATTTCCCAAATGTTAATTAGCATCTCCATCGAGCAAGGGGTTCAGATGGAGTGGCATTGTTAGGCGGGTTCAGGAAAGTTTCTTGCCAAAATATGATGATAAGCCTACATGAGGAGAGGCTGTACTTGATCGAGTATTGGGAAATGAACCTAGTCAGGTGTCAGGTCTCTCAGTTGTAGAGCATTTTGGAGATAGAAATCACAATTCTATCTCCTTTACCATAACATTGGAGAGAGATAGGAACAGATAAGTTAGGAAAACGTTTAATAAGAGTAGGGGGAAATATCATGCTATCCGGTAGGAACGTGGAAGCTTGAATTGGGAGCAGATGTTATCAGGAAATGTATGGCAGAAATGTGGTAAATGTTCAGTGGATGTTTGTGTGGATTCCTGAAGAGATGTGTTCTAATGAGACAGGGAGAGGATGGTACGGGACAGGAACCATGGGGTACAAATGCTGTTGTAACTCTAATCAAGAGGAGAGCAAAAGCTCATGAAAGGTGCGAAAGACTAGATAATGATTGAGATCTAGAAGATTGAGGCCAGAAGCGGCCAGGTGAAGGATTGATGAGCAGGATAAAGGAAAACCCCAAGGCATTCTACAAGGACAGGAATAGCAAGGGGATAAGACGTGAGAGAATAGGACCAATAAAGAGTGCCGGGGGATACGTGTGAATGGAACACAGGCGACTGTGGAAGGCGAGGGGTGGAGCCCATGGCAATGATATTTGCTTCATGAATGGGGACAGAAGTAGTTCCGGAGGATTGGAGTGTTGCAGATCTTGTTCCATTATTCAACAAAGGAAGCAGAGTTAGCCCGGGAAATTGAAGACCAGTGAGTCTTACTTCAGTTGATGGTTAGTACTTTGGTGGAGAGATCCCGTGAGGTCGAATTTATAAACATATGGAGAGGTATAATATGATTATAAATTAAAAGCATGGCTTTGTCAAAGAAGGTTGTGCCTTACGAGTCTGATTGAATTTTTTGAGGATGTAACTAAATATATTGATTAAGGTAGAGCGGAAAATTTAGTGTATATGGACTTTAGTAATGCAATTCATATGATATCCCATGGAAAGCTTATGGAGAAACTAAGCAGGCATGGGATCCAAGGGACATTGCTTTGAGCATCCAGAACTAGCTTGCCCACAGATGGAAAAGTGTGATTTTAAACGAGTCATATTCTGCATAGAGTTCGGCGACCAGTCGTGTGCCTCAGGGACCTGTTCTAGACGCCCTTCTCATTCTGATTTTTATAAATGGTCTAGATGAGGAAGTGGAAGAGGATTTAGTAAATTTGCTGATGTCACAGAGGTTGGGCGTGTTGTGGATAGTGTGGAAAGCTGTCAGATATCACAGCAGAACATTGATATGGTGCAAAACTGGGCTGAGAGTTGGCAGATGGAGTTCAACAAAGATAATGTGAGGTGGTTCATTTTGGTAGGTGAATTATGATGTCAGAATATAGTATTAATAGTAAAATTCTTGGCAGTGTGGAGGAACAGAGGGATCTTGGGGTCCAAGTCCATAGGACACTCAAAGCTGCTGTTCAGGTTGACTGTGGTTGATGAGACATACGGTGCATTGGCCTTCACCAACTGTGGGATTGAGATCAAGAGCCGAGAGGTTAATATTGCAGCTATATAGTACCCCTGTCAGACCCCACTTGGAATACTGTGTCCAGTTCTGGTCGCTGCACAAAAGGAAGAATGTGGAGACTACAGAGAGGGTGCAGAGGAGATTTACGAGGATGGTCCCGGTAGTGAGGAGCATGCCCATTGAGAATAGATTGAATGATCTTGTCCTTTTCTTCTCAGAGCAACGAAGGATGGGTGGTGACATAATAGAGGTGTATAAGATGATCAGGGGCTTTGTTTGTGCAGATAGTCAGAGGTCTTATCCCAGGGCTGAAAAGGCTAATGTGTGAGGGCACATTTTGAAGGTGTTTGGAAGTAGATACAGAGGAGATGTCAGGGGTACGTATTTTAAGCAGTGAGTGATGAGTTTGTGGAATGGTGCAGGAGGATACAATAGGGTATTTGAAGAGACTCCTGGGATGGAACATGGAGTTTAGAAAAAATAGAGGGCTATGTGTAATCCGGGGTAAATTCAAAATTCAAAAAAATGTTCGGTAAACCATTGTGGGCCAAAGGACCTGCATTGTGCAGGAAGTTTTCCATGTTCTATGTTCTAAATGCTCTTCATATTACAAGACATTCAATCCTCGGTTTTATATTCTGATTCTCTTGAAATAAAATTTTACACGGCATTTACCTTCCTGACCACAGAATCAACCAACAAATTAAGTTTTCAAATGCTGCACAGGAATCCCAAATGCTTTTGCACTTCAGATTTTTATGTTTTATTTCCATTTAGAAAGCAGTAAAACTTTCATTTCTTCTAACAAAGTTTACAACCATAAACCTCTCAACATTGGATTCATCTGCCACTTATTTGACCATTCCCTTAATGTGTCGAATTCTTCTGTATCTTCCCTATTCTTTCAAATCTACTGCCGATTCACTTAACTTTGTATCGTCTGCAAACTTTGCAACAAGGCCATCAATTCCATCAGGTCCATCAATCCCATCATTCAAATCATTCTCATATAATAAAAAAAAATTGGTCACAACACAAAGCCATGAGGAACACCAATAGTCAAGGTAATGAATCAGAAAAGGATCCCATTCTCCCCGCTCTTTTCCTCCTGGTAAGCAGCACTTCTTGAATCCGTGCTGGTATCTTTTCAATAATACCATGGGTTTATAGTTTGTTAAACAGCCTTATGTGTGGCAGCTTGTGAAAAGCCTTCTGAAAATCTATGTCCACAACATCAACTTATCTATATCGACACAACATCAACATATTTGTCTATCTTATTTTTTTCTTTCTTCAAAGAATTCCAACAGATTAGTCAGGCATGGTTTTCTCAAGGAAACCATGCCTCCGACAAGCTATTCGTGCCTCCCAGAATCCCTAAACCACATCCTTTACAATCAACTCCAACATCGTCCCTACCACTAAAGTCTGATTATCTGGCCCCTTCTTTCCTATCTTCTGCCTTTCACATTTCTCAAAGAGTGGGGCGACTGGGACGTTCCGGAGTTTGGAGAACAATTCCAGTCCCATCATGCTCGGAGTCTCTTTACATCCACTGAGTGGAAAGCTTGGGATATTCCCGACTGATCGAGTTTCTTTTCACGGTTCAAAGACCGATAGGCTTGGGAATTGATCATTACAAATTGTCCTGTGATTACACAGCTTGTACCTTGGTTTACTAGGTGGCGCAGCTTGAGGGGATGGAAGTCCTTGTTCCATCTTGCATCTCAATAAATAAGTAAATAATAGATTTGGGGCATCACATCTGAACTGCGGAGGAATTTGGGGTGGGAGAAAAAAAATGATCAGTGGTCCTGGTCCAGGTGAGTCCAGCAAATAGGTTAACCACTGAAAAGTGACTGCTAAGCAGCTAAGAAATAAATATAGGAATCAGAATCAAAAGGTTAATATACTCTGCATTGTTATGTAAAGTGCGTGCGCTTGTTACAGGATCAATTAGATTAGGGAGTTAAAAGTGTGCCTCAAAGACTGGAGGAAGATTGCTGATATTCATGATACTTTGGTCCCACTTTTGGGGAGGAATGGAGATGATTTGATTGGACAGGGTACAGCTGAATCATGCTCGGACTGAGGTCCTGACAAGACACATAACTACGGCTATAGACAGTCTTTCACTAAATTGCAGGGAAATGGGTTCAACAGATTGGAAATGTTATGGATGATGTTTAAGTGTATCTTGTTTCTCACTTCTTCTGGCAGCAATAGTGTTAACTTTGATGTCTAAATATGTGGATTTGATCCCAGGGACAGTGCGCACATACGACCCCCAACTGACGACACTGAGTCAGGACCTGTTTGTTCATGGTCACCTTCAATTGATTATTCTTGGCAAACTTGTTTATCCAAATAGAAGCTATTTACATAGAGCTTGATAAGGGTAGGCAGTGCGTGTATCTACATTGATTTTACTCAGGCGCTGGGCAAAGTCTTTTTGGATGGTAATCCGGAAAATTCAGATGCATGTGGTTGGCAGGGAATTGGCTGTTTGGAGTCAGTACTGGCTTTCGCATAAGAGACAGGAGGAGTGGTTGAAGGAAAACATTGGAGCTGGAGGTCTTCGATTAGTGGAGTTTCACAGCGATCTATTATGGGACCTCTGCTGCTTGTAATGTCTCTAGATGTCCTGGATGAAAATGTAGATGGATTCGTTAGTAAATTAGCAGATGATACCAGGATTGACGGAGCTGTGGATAGTACAAGGGAGTGGCAATAAATACAACAAAATATAGATCAGTTGCAGATATAGGCTGAGAAATGGCAGATGGAATTTGACCCAGAGAAATGTGAGGAACTGCAACTCTGCAGGGCAAATGCAAAGAGACAGAACGCTGTTATGGACAAGGTCTTTTAGAGTGTTGCTGAGCAGAGATCATGGCATCCCCATTCATTGCTAGTTGAATGTAGCTACACAGGTTGATATGTTGCTTCAGAGAAGCTTACAGAATGCTTTCATTTATTTGTCGAGGTATTGAGTTCAAAATTCATGTTCCCACTTGGTAAAACTCTCGTTGGGCCACGTCAGGATCACTGCATAAAGTTCTGGTGGCCCCACACTTGGAAGGATGTGGAGGCTCTGTAGAGGGTGCAGAGTATGTTTACCAGGATGCTGCCTCAGTTAAAGGGTGTGTACTATCACAAGAGGGGTAATAAAATAGTTGTTTTCACTGCAACTCCAGAGACTGAGAGGTGATCTGATGCAGGAAGATGGAGGGATTTGGACATGGTTTAGGTAGGAGGGATTAGTGGGTTTGGTTTACCAATGACGGACTGGGTCATATTTACTACTACTGACAGGCTTTTCCGTACAATGGCATTGATGTTTCCATATCAGGCCACGAGAAAACCAGTCAATATACTCTCTAACATACATCTGTGGAAATTTGTAAATGTTTCAGCTAACATGTCAAATTTTGTCAAGCTTCCAAGAAAGTATAGCGTTTTTGGTGACATTCAAAATCTACTCAAATTTCTATTGAAATATAGCCGCCGAAATACCTTCTTTACAACAGCATAAATATGTTGGGTCCAGGTTAGGTCCTCGGATATATTCACACCCAGGAACTTAGCTCCCTCATTTAATTTCTGATCCCTCCATGAGGATTGGGGTGTGTTATTCTCTCAACTATTTTCTGTCACCTGTCCTCATACCTGAACCCTTTTCAGTGCAACAGCACTCCAGAAAGCATGCTGTGGAATTCTTCCATGGGCAACAAATTCAATAGTCTGAGATAACGGAGCTGCAAGCTGAATTCACTGTTCTTTGTTTCTTGTCAATTCACAGGAAAATATGTGCGAAAGTCTGAGATGCATATTCCCACATAGCTGTCCAGAACACAGCATGCAACCGTTTGGTAAGTAAAGATCTGTTAAGAGCTCGTAAGAACAATGCATTCCAGTCATCCACAACTCTCTGAGTCAAAAGCCTACCTCTCATGTGCCCTTTGAACCCATGCCTTCTCACTCTAGATGCCTACCCTTTGGTATTTGACATTTCAACCCCGGGAAACAGATACTCCCCGTCTAATCTATCTGTGCCTCTTTTAATCTTATAAACTTTTATCTGATCCCGCCTCAGTCTCTGGTGTTCCAGAGAAAACATTTCAGCTTCCTTTCCAATTGTATCTAGTCTCAATTGTAGGCCAAGCTGATGCTGAGGAAATACACCTCCAGAAATATGATTTTGATTTCTGCAATGAGTATGTGTGTGTATGGCAAATATCCATCAGCATTTCCTGGTGAATGATTCAGAGCACACGACTAATGATAAGAGGATGTTCATCATGACATTGGAGTTGTTTCCTTCTGTGTAATAAAGTACTTCAATTTGCTGCATCCGACTACCACTTCTGAGCTGTTATAATTTGAGAATGAAAAATGCTAAAAGTCCAAGTGCAACTATTTTATTTATATTTTCTGCCAATTACACTACTGACAGTTAGGGCAGAAATAAATGTCTTTCTTCTCTGGCCGTGGTCAGGGCTTTCTTCACCATGTCAGTAGCTTCCTCTTGGGTTTCAGTGCAGTCCAGTACACATCCCACGTGGAGACTGAGGAGAAGCATTACACTCAGATCTAGAATAATTCTTCATTGCTGTTTCTGGAGCAGTTTGGTCTTACCAGTCAGAGTTGTTATTCCTTGGCTGAACGCCCAGACCCGTGGACCTCTCTTAGCCTGGCCTCTACTTTTTAACCTATTTGGTACGGCTGATACTGCCGAGAGCCAAAGCGGAAGCCCGTGTCTCCAGACAACATAGAACTCAGGGTCATTGAGGCACAATGGCCTCCAAACCTAAAGCTTGTGGTCCTCTTTCAGGCCTTTATTTTTTGCTATCCCTTATTTTAAGCATTGGCACAATTTAACATTCATCATAAACCACTTCCTCCTGTATCCAAACCTTTATGAATCAGGTTTTCTATCCGATTCAATATTAAATGTTTATTTTATTCCATGTTTATGGCTCCAAGCTTTCAGTAACAAATGAATATTGCTGACCTTGTATTGTAGATTGGGAATTGCACAGAGGGTTAGGATCACCTAAAGTCTGGATGGTGACAATCTTCAATCTTCCACGACTCTTCAGTCAGTGATAAATGGATGCTTTAGTTGTGTCAAAATAATTCGTCATCGGCTAAGCACTATCTCTGAGCTTAGTCTATTTATTTACTCTTTGAATAATTCACGTCTTCCTGTTGGAATTCTTTGAGGAGAATACAAGTAGGATAGATACATGGGATGCAGCAGATTTTGTTTATCTGGACGTTAGGAAGGCCTTTGACAAGTTACCACACAGATGGCTGATTACCAAAGTAAGAGCCCACGTTATTACTAGAATGTTATTAACATTGTTAGGTCATTGGCTGATTGGTAAGAGGCAGCAATTGGGAATAAAATGCTCCTTTTCCGGTTACCTGCCAGTGGCCAGTGGTGTTCCGCAGTGGTCGGTGTTGGGATCACTTCTTTTTTTTTTTGCTGTATATAATGACTTAAATGATAGAATAGATGGTTGTGTTGCCAAGTTTCAGATGTTAGAAAGATTCGTGGAAGGGCATGTAGTGTTGAGGAAACAGGTAGAATAGGAATATAGAGAACATAGAATTGCAACAGCACAATACAGGCTCCTTGGTCCACAAAGCTGTGTCAAATATGTCCTTTCTTTAGAACTTTTGCATTATGCCGATGACCTTTTGCTTTATATTTTTAATGTTAAGACTTCATTACCTTTCGTACTTCCTTCATTCTCCTGTTTTTGCCAGTTTTCAGGACATAAAATAAATTTTCATAAGAATGAACATTTTCCTTTGAATAATTTGGTATCAATTAATAGCAACCTTACCTTTAAAATTGTAAGAAATCAATGTAAACACAAGGAAATCTGCAGATGCTGCTAATTCGAGAAACACACACAAGATGAAGGTGGAACGCAGAAGGCCAGGCAGCATGTATAGAAAGAAGCATTGTCGATGTTTCGGGCCGAGACCATTCGTCAGGACTAACTGAAAGAAAAGATAGTGATTTGAAAATAGGAGGTGGAGGGGGGAATGCAAAAATATAAGAAAAGACCTGAGCGGGTGGGTTGAAGCAAAAAGCTAGAGAGTTGATTGGCAAAAGGGATACAGGGCTGGAGAAGGGAAAGGAACATGGATCGGGAGGCCTAGGGAGAAAGAAAGGTGGAGAGGAACACCAGAGTGAGATGGAGAACAGGCAGCGTGATGGACAGAGAGAGAACAAAAAGTGGCGGGGGGGGTGGGAATAACTAAATCAGGGCTAGGGTAAGAAGGCGAGGGGCATTAACGAAAGTTAGAGAAGTCAATGTTCATGCCATCAAGTTGGATGCTGCCCAGACGGTATATAGAAAAAGGAAGACATCTTCATCGTCCTGGAATGAAAAGCCTCATCCCGAGAGCAGATGCGGCGGATACGCAGGAATTGCGAAGAGGGGATGACATTTTTGCAAGAGACATGGTGGGAATTCAAATAGTCCAGGTAGCTGTGAGATTCAGTCGGCTTATAGAAGATATGTGTAGATAAGCCGTCTCCAGAGATGGAGACAGGAAGATTAAGAAAGGGGAGGGAGGTGTCGGAAATGGACCAGGTAAATTTGAGAACAGGATGGAAGTTGGAGGGAAAGTTAATGAAATCAACGTGTTCAGCATGCGTGCAGAAAACAGCACCAATGCAGTCGTCGATGTAGCGAAGGAAAAGAGGGGGGCAGATACTCGTATAGGCTTGGAACATGGACTGCTCCACAAAGCCAACAGAAAGGCTGACGTAGATGGGACCCATGCGGGTGCCCCTGGCTGCACCTTTGGTATGGAGGAAGTGGGAGGAGCCAAAGGACAAATTATTGAGAGTGAGAACGAATTCCTCTAGACGGAGTTGAGTGGTGATAGACGGGAATTGGTTTGGTCTGGAATCCAAAAATAATCGGAGAGCTTTAAGACCTTCTTGGTGGGGGATGGAGGTATATAGGGACTGCACGTCTATGGCGAAAATAAAGCAGTGGGGGGCAATAGAACTAAAAATCACTGAAAAAATTCAGAACATGAGAAGTGTCACGAACATAGGTGGGAAGGGATTGAACAAGGTTGGATAAAACAGTGTCAGGATACGCAGAAATGAGTCCGGTCGGGCAGAAGCAAGCTGAGACAATAGGTCTACCTGGACAGGCAGGTTTGTGGATCTTGTGCAGGAGGCTGAGACGGGAAGTACGGGGTGTGGGAACTATGAGATTGGTGTCAGGGGATAGGAGCTCCCCTGAGCTGACAAGGTTGGTGATGGTGTGGGAGACAGTGGCCTGGTGCTCCTTAGTAGGGTCATGATCGAGCCGTAAGTAAGAGGAGGTATCAGTGAGTTGTCGCTGTGCCTCGGCCATGTAGATGTCAGTACACTAGGCGACAACAGCGCCCCCTTATCAACGGGCTTGATACTGAGTTTGGGGTTGGAGCGGAGAGCAGAGTGTTCGGAAGAAGTGAGGTTGGAAGTGGAACAAGGTGCGGTGAAGTCCAGATGGTTGATGTTCCGTCAGCAGCTAGCAATAAAGAGATCCAGAGCAGGCAGAAGACCAGAGCGGGGTGTCCATGAAGAGGAGTTTGGTTGAAGACGGGTCATCGGTGGGGGTGGGAGTCCTTGCCGAAGAATTAGGCTCGTAGACGGAGCCGGCGGAAGAAAAGTTCAGCATCATGGCGTACGTCGAACTCGCTGAGGTTTGGGCGAAGGAGCACAAAGATGAGGTCTTTACTGAGGACAGAACACTCTGCCTCAGAGAGTTGAATGTCGGAGGGGATGGTAAATACCCGGCACGGGTGAGAGATGGGATCACGGTGAGAGGCTGGTGAAGTCGGTGGAGAGGGGAGGATTAGGGTGAGAGGAAGGTGGAGCCTCTGAGGGTCCAGGAGCTGACGATTGGATTGAGGGAGAGGAGATTGCAGAGTGGTGCTTGGGGAAGGTCAGACAGGAGTCACAACCGCTGCACGTGAAGACCCAGCCTGGTGTTCAAGGCTGGAGTCGCAGTTGGGGACTGCGCAATCGCGTTGAAGGTGTCCATGGTCGTTGGAACTGGCATTGATGATGCTGGAGTCCGGATTTTGAATATGCCCTGGGTTGCTGTGGCAGCCGAGATCGACGGCGGGGCCATTCCATGGTCTTTGGAACCAGTATTGATGGTGCTGGAGTCCGGGTATGAGAGAGTGTGAGATGTTTGAGAGAGCCATGGTTTTCAAGGGACATTGGAAGATTATTTCGAAAAAGAGAAAGGTCTATAATAAATATAGGCAGCATGGTGTAAATGACGAGTTTGAGGAATATAAAGAATATAAATAAATCTTAAGGAAGAAAATAGAAAAGCTAAAAGAAGATACGAGGTTGCTTTGGCAAGTATGGTGAAAATAAATCCTAAAGGTTTCTACAGTTATATCAATAGCAAAAGGATAGTAAGGGAGAAAATTGGTCCCTTAGAGAATCAGAGTGGACAGCTATATGTGGAGCCAAAAGAGATGGGGTCGATTTTGAACAATTTATTTTCTTCGGTATTCAATAAGGAGAAGGATATTGTATCGTGTAAGATAAAGGAAACAAGTATAGTAGTTGTGGAAAGTATGATGACTAAAAAAGAGGAAGTACTGGCGCTTTTAACGAATATAAAATGGCAAAAGCCTTCGGGTCCTGTCAGGATTTCCCCTAGGACCTTGAGGGAAGTTAGTGTCGATACAGCTTGGGCTGTGACAGAAATATTTCAAATGTCATTAGAGACGGTCATCCCTACTTCGATGCACACCGCTAATTCTGAGACACCTCTGGTGCCTGACTGCATCGGTCTTGACCATTGGTCTGGAATCATCAGCTGCGTGGAGAGCATTCACCCCTGCATGGGCAACAGCTTGCTTTATGTATCGTACTACCCTGACTTGCATATTGACTTTCATCCGCGAAGGTACAATATCCATGGTCGAACCTGACCAGCGGAGGGCCATCAACAGCATGTCTGACTATGGCCTCCTCTCCTGCTGCGATGAGGCCAAGTATAGGTTGAATGAGCAACGACTCATATTCCGATTGTGTAGCCTCCAATCTCGACGGCATGAACATTGATTTCTTCAAATTCAAGAAATGAATATCCTGTGCTTCTTCCGCCCACTCCACCTCAGCGTTCCTTCGGATCCCCCCGCCCCATTCTGGTGGCTTTTTACTCCTTCACTTCCCCTCACGCACCGCCATGTCCTCCTCATCAATTCTGTCTGGCTCTCCATCTCTTTTGTGTAATCCCGTGGTCCTGCGTCTCTCCTGTTAGATTCCTTTCTCTTCATCTCTTTGCCTTTTCTGCCTGTCACTCAGCTCTTCACATAATCGTTCCTCAAGAAACCAGACCCCTGCCGCACTCACTTGTCCTTCTACTCCTCCCCCATCTCCTAATTCTGGCTTTTGTCTCTTTCTCTTTAATCAGAATGAAGGTTCGCAGCCCGAGCTGTCGACTGGTTGCTGAGTTCCTCCAACATTCTCTGTGTGTTTGCTTCTGTTTGTTTATTGATTAAAATAATCAAACTGGTACAGTGGAAGAGGAATTTGTGGAATGGTCAGAGACAGTTTCATACAGTAGTTTATTTACCCAGGAACATGTCATTTCAGTTGTAATCTGTGTAAAGAGGTTGTATTACAGAGAGTTCTTGCGGTGAAGGATCCTGAATATGAGCAGTGGCAGATGTTTAAGGAGAAGGTTCGTTAAAGCCGAAATTTATCCCGATCAGACAGAGGAATCACAGAGAGCAAACAACAGTCTGTGGTTAAAAGAGTTCAAGGTAAATATTAACTCAGAGAACAAACAAAGAGGCAACGACAGGGTGGACAAAACAGTCGGGATTTTTCCAGTAACTCATGATGCGACAAAAGATAAAAATATCAAGGAAAAACAGATTAGTTAACTCAATAATTTCCATTAGTGTTTTCAGTGGGGACACAGCAAACATCCTACAGACATCTAACGGTGACATTTCAATGTTGTGCCATAATGTGTAGCAATCACCATCAGGGGTGATAAACTAATGGGACTAAAAGCAAAAATATCCAGTTCCCAACGACCTGCACCAGACGGTTTCACAGGAAGGCTGGAGAGAAAGTAGAGACATTGGAATCTGTCAAAAATCACTGTTACAGAAAGGTCCTAGTGGAGCTGAAAACCATTGCTGAAGGGTGGAAGAGAAAGGAAAACAAAGTAGGTAACTGTACTGGAGTCTATAATCTGTGAAGAAATGACAAGTCATTTAGAAAAGTTTAATGTCATTGAACTAAACCAAGAGGGTTTACAGTCAGATTCAGACAGCACAGAAACAAGTCTTCAGCTCAAATGGTCCTCACTGACCAAAATTCCCATCTGAGCTTCTGGTCTGTAACCGCTTCACAACGATATTATGAACAATGTTATCCTCCGTCCTTTTCCCATTTACCACCTTTTGACCCATATCCTTCAAAACCTTTCCTTCCCATTAGCCTGTCCGAGTACTGCTTCAATGTACCTGATTCAATCTCTCCCCCAGTAGCTCATTCCATTTGCTGACCAGCCTGTGCTTGGAAATGTTGCCCTTCAGGTTCCTATTAGATCTCCTCTTACACCAATGCCTTCCGGTTCCTGATTCCCCAACACTGGCAGAAAGACTGTTTTATTCGACCCACACTGCAATACACCTCTGCAATACCAGCACTCATTCTCTGACATTCCGGGGAAAATTGTCCAAAACACCTTTCACAATTCAGTCCTTTGAGATCCAGTCACATCCCAGTAAATCTCCTCTGCACTCTTTCCAGCTGATTGGTGTCTGTCATACAGCAGGGCGACCTGAACTAAACACTATTTGCAAAATACGGCGAAACCAACGTGGTGTACATCTGCACCATTTCTTCCCAGCTTCTATATTCGGTGCCCTGACTGAAGGACAGTGTTCCAAACCCCTCTTCACCACCCTGTCCATCTGGAACCTGGTCTTGGACCCTGTAACCTGGGTTACTGAATATTAAAACAACACACAGAAAATGCCGGTGGAACACAGCAGGCCAGGCAGCATCTATTAGGAGAAGCACTGTCGACGTTTCGGGCCGAGACTCTTCACCCCACACTCAGGTTGGAGGAATACCACCTTATATACCAGCTGGTTAGCCTCCAACCTGATGGCATGAACATTGACTTCTCTAACTTCCGTTAATGCACCTTCTTACCCCATCCCTGACATATTTAGTTTTTTTCCCCTTTCTCCCTTTATTTTTTTCTTTCTCTCTCTGCGCATCACTCTGCCTGTTCTCCATCTCCCTCTGGTGCTCCCCTCCCCTTTTCTTTCTCACTCGGCATCCCGTCCCATGATACTTTCCCTTCTCGAGCTCTGTAACCCTTTTACCAATCATCTCTCTGGCTCTCAGCTTCACCCCACCCCCTCCGGTCTTCTCCTGACATTTTGCATTCCCCCCCCACTTTCAAATCTCTTACTATCTTTCCGTTCAGTTAGTCCTGACGAAGGGTCTCGGAACGAAACTTCGACAGCCCTTCTCCCTATAGATGCTGCCTCGCCTGTTGCGTTCCACCAGCATTCTGTGTGATACCAGAGTTTTGAGACTTTATAGTGGAAGTTGGAGAAGTGAATCTTTGTACTTTCAGGGGCATTTACCACATGTAAGGCAAGTGCACAAGACAAGAGCTCTGTGCTGGGAAGGAAGTGTGTTAATATTGATTGAAGTCAGGTTATCATACTGAGACAGAGTAACGTGTAAGGAGGATATAATTGGTGGAGTTTTCCAGGGACCAGTTCTGGATCATCAGTGACTTATTGATATTAATGACCCGATGGAAGGGCAGAATGTGCCGAATCCACAGTGTCAATAATGGGGAAAGTGATGAGGGGACGTGTTGTGATTGAACATTTGGTCTCTCCAACAAGACAGGAGGAAGTTGGTGAGAAGAATACTTGGTAAATGAAGCTTAATGTGGTAAAGTGTGATGGCATGCGGAGAAGCAGGAGGAAACAAAAGTCAGACAATTATTTATGTAGAGATAAATTGTCAATGAGAGAAATAGAGAGGCGGCAATGTGTTCTCCTGCACAACAAAGTAGAGATGGGTGTAGTGAGTGGTTCATAAAAACATATATGACCAAGGTTCAGAGGTGAATGGTTCATTGATATTTATTGCTGTAGAGAAATAGAGAGGTTTTGTTACAGTGTCAGACAAATGCACAATGATGGATTTTGGAAAGTTAAAGCAGGTTATGACACAGACAGAGAATAATAGGTTCCTGAGGATTGCTGACAAAAAGAAAGTCTTGGGGTACAGGTAAATAATTTCATGAAGGTGCCAACACAGGCAGACAAGGTTGTGAAGAAGGTGCACGTCATGCTTGCCTTCATCGGCAAAAGGCTTTGGGAGGAGCTGGGACATCATAATACAGTTGTACAAATCAATAATGAAACCACACCAGGAGTACCCTGTGCAGTTCTGGTCACCACGAGAGGAAGGATGTGGTTAAGCTGAAACGATGCAAAAACGATTCACAGGAATGTTACCTGGACCGCGGGATTCAGTTACAAGGAAAGATCATACTGACTTGGAATGTTTTCCACGAAGTGAAGGAGGCTGACAGGTGAAATGGTAGAAGTTTATAAAACTCAGAGAGGAGTAGACAAGCAGAATCACTTACCCAGGATGCAAGTATCAAATATGACAAGGTGCAGCTTTAAAATGCCAGGGTGAGTACTTAAAAGTGGGCATTAGTGGAGGTAAGATTAGTGTCTCCGTAAAAAGGGAGGGTGGGGAATAAATCAATCAGGGATGGGCTAAGAAAGGGAGGAAGGTTATTAACGGGTTAGAAAAATCAATGTTCATTCCATCAGGTTGGAGGCTACCCAGACGGAATATGCGGTGTTGTTCCTCTAACCTGAGTGTGGCTTCATCGTGATAGTAGAGGAGTCGTGGATAGACATATCAGAATGGGAATGGGACGTGGAATTAAAATATGTGGCCACTAGGCGGTGCTGCTCTCTCTGGCTTTTTCTGTCTATCCACGGTCCCAGAACAGGAACACTGCAATCCAGTAACGTTGCTCAGTCTCCCTCATCCTTCAACGCTGGCAGATGGTATTTATTTGGTACTACATATGCCGAATTGTAATAACCCCTTGACAGCGTTTGTTCAGCCTGCCAGCCGACTCTGTAACTGCCATCAGCAGAAGTTGTGATATTACTGGTGACATAGCTATTGTCCGTACAGTTAGCTAAATCTGATCCCATTACCCCGTAGTTGCAATAACAGACTTCACGCTCATTCTCGTGAAGTAGTTTCAGAGATTAGGATTCGTGCAGACCATTATAAGAAATTTAATGTCAGCGTTCAAAACAGTTCCATTGGCAAGTGTAATTTCTCTGGGCAGTTCAGACCAGTGCTCCCTTCACAGATCTAACATTGCTACTAAAGTAAAACACAGACTCAATCTTGCCCAAACCTCAGCACCTGCAACTGGCTTTCGCACGGCGCTGACATCGATCGAAGCTTGTGTCTTCCTTGCTCTCAGCAAAGGATCGGCTATCTCGCCTCGGTTCAGCCACATCGAATTGTCTTCAATTCCAAAAGGAAGTTACAGACTATAACGTACGATGGTCTACACACACAAATTGCTTGAAGAACTCAGCAGGCCAGACAGCATTAACAGGAGAAGTACTTTTTTTTCCAAAGATGCTGCCTGACCTGCGAAGCTCCTCCAGCATTTTGAGTTTGTTGCTCGAATTTCCAGCAACTGTAGATTTCCTCTTGTTTGCCAATTGCGATGATCGTTTGTCAGAAAACGTGTGGTGAAAAAACAGCGCAGAACCTCAGGATACTGACCACCACCCCTTTCTAGTGAAGATGGAAACCATCCCTTTGGTATCGATCACCCCTGCACAGATGAAGTCCCAGTGATTGGGTGAATGCAAGTCGGCTTTTTCCATGGGGGTTGGGAGGTACTACAACCAGAGGGCATGAGTTAAGGATGATGGGTGAAAGTTTAAGGAGAACAGGAAAGGAAAGTTCTTCACTCAGACGGTTGTGAGGGTGTTGGAACGAGCTGCCAGAATGAGTGTTGCATGCAAGTTTGATTTCAATATTTAAGAGAAGTTCGGATAGATGCGTGCGAACGATCCCTGCGAAAAGAAGAGAGGGGTAGAGAGGGAACGATGTCCTTAGTGGTGGGCTCCTGTTGAAGGTGGCGGAAGTTGCGTAGGATAATATGCTGGTTCCGGAGGCTGGTGTGGTGGTCTGGTGGGGTCAGCAACCCATTGTGCTTTCCCCTTAGATTCCTTCTTCTCCTCTCCTGCCTAACCCCGCCCTGCTTCCCCTCCCCACCCTTGATCTTTCCTCTGATTGGTTTTCCGCCATCTTCTTCATAGGGCCCCTGCACCCTGCTTCTTTAGACCTGACGAAGGTTCTCGACCAGAAACATTGACTGCTTTTTTCAACTGATGCTGCCGGCCCTGCTGAGCTCATCCAGCTTTTTTGTACGTCCGGTAAATGGTTGACTCGTGCATTAGTCTTTACATTAATTCTTACTCATAGACTCAACTCACATCGGTAAAGGCATATTTTTTTGAGGTTTGCAAAATGGCTTTGTGTGGGTGAGATTATAGTTTACAAACTTGATCACATCGTTTATGAAAAATGGTTGATTGATGAAGCCCGGGGTGGATATTGTATTATTCGAATTTGAAAAGCTTTCAACAAGGCCTCTCATGGTGGTTCGGAGGGATATTCACTCTGTGTCTGACCCCGGGAGTGTGTGATGGGACGGTGTGGAGGGAGATTCAATCTGTGTCTCACACCGGGAGTGTGCGATGGGACGGTGTGGAGGGAGATTCAGTCTGTGTCTGAACCCGGGAGTATGTGATGGGACGGTGTGGCGGGAAATTCACTTTGTGTCTGAAACCGGTAGTGTGTGATGGGACGGTGTGGAGGGAGATTTATTCCGTGACTGACCACGAGAGTGTGTGATGGAACGGGGTGGAGGGAGATTCACTCAGCGTCTGACCCCGGGAGTGTGTGATGTGACGGTGTGGAGCGAAATTCACTCCGTGTCTGACCCCTGGAGTGTGTGATGGGACGGTGTGGAGGGAGATTCACTTTGTGTCTGACCCCGGGCGTGTGTGATGAGACGGTGTGGAGGGAGATTCACTCTGTGTCTGACCCCGGGAGTGTGTGATGGGACGGTGTGGAGGGAAATTCACTTTGTGTCTGACACCGGTAGTGTGTGATGGGACGGGGTGGGGGGAGATTCATTCTGTGTCTGACCACGGGAGTGTATAATGGAACGCTGTGGCGGGAGATTCACTCTGTGTCTGATCCCGGGAGTGGGTGAAGGGACGGTGTGGAGGGAGATTCACTCTGTGTCTGACCCCGGGAGTGTGTGAAGGGACGGTGTGGTGGGAGATTCACTCTGTGACTGACGCCGGGAGTGTGTGATGGGACGGTGTGGAGGGAGATTCACTCTGTGTCTGACACTGGGAGTGTGTGATGGGACGGTGTGGAGGGAAATTCACCCTGTGTCTGACCCCGGGAGTGTATAATGGAACGCTGTGGCGGGAGATTCACTCTGTGTCTGATCCCGGGAGTGGGTGAAGGGACGGTGTGGAGGGAGATTCACTCTGTGTCTGACCCCGGGAGTGTGTGAAGGGACGGTGTGGAGGGAGATTCACTCTGTGACTGACGCCGGGAGTGTGTGATGGGACGGTGTGGAGGGAGATTCACTCTGTGTCTGACACTGGGAGTGTGTGATGGGACGGTGTGGAGGGAAATTCACTCTGTGTCTGACCCCGGGAGTGTGTGATGGGACGGTGTGGAGGGAGATTCAATCTGTGTCTCACACCGGGAGTGTGCGATGGGACGGTGTGGAGGGAGATTCAGTCTGTGTCTGAACCCGGGAGTATGTGATGGGATGGTGTGGCGGGAAATTCACTTTGTGTCTGAAACCGGTAGTGTGTGATGGGACGGTGTGGAGGGAGATTTATTCCGTGACTGACGCCGGGAGTGTGTGATGGGACGGTGTGGAGGGAGATTCACTCTGTGTCTGACACTGGGAGTGTGTGATGGGACGGTGTGGAGGGAAATTCACTCTGTGTCTGACCCCGGGAGTGTGTGATGGGACGGTGTGGAGGGAGATTCAATCTGTGTCTCACACCGGGAGTGTGCGATGGGACGGTGTGGAGGGAGATTCAGTCTGTGTCTGAACCCGGGAGTATGTGATGGGATGGTGTGGCGGGAAATTCACTCAGCGTCTGACCCCGGGAGTGTGTGATGTGACGGTGTGGAGCGAAATTCACTCCGTGTCTGACCCCTGGAGTGTGTGATGGGACGGTGTGGAGGGAGATTCACTTTGTGTCTGACCCCGGGCGCGTGTGATGAGACGGTGTGGAGGGAGATTCACTCTGTGTCTGACCCCGGGAGTGTGTGATGGGACGGTGTGGAGGGAGATTCACTCTGTGTCTGACCCCGGGATTGTGTGATGGGACGGTGTGGAGGGAAGTTCACTTTGCGTCTGACACCGGTTGTGTGTGATGGGACGGTGTGGAGTGAGATTCCCTCTGCGTCTGACACCGGGATTGTGTGATGGGACGGTGTGGTGGGAGATTCACTCTGTGTCTGGCCCCGCAAGTGTGTGATGGGACGGTGTGGAGGGGTTAACGATTCAATGACTGACTCCCAGACGGGCAGAGGGAGAATCACTGTTCCTTGTTCCTGAATTCCAGAGCATGCTTGTTCCAAGGACTGGATCAGAAATGAAGACCGGGGAGGAGGGGGGGGGGGAAGTCACGTGATGACGTAGGCTCGGTACGCTGGAACCCAGCCCTCCCGTAAAAAAGTTAATAAATTAATGTTTAAGTGAAGAAAAGTTAATTAATACTTTTTTAAGGTTACTTATAAATTACTTTGGATTGTTTTAAGCTATGCCTCATAAACAGAGGATGAAGAAAACTGCTACCGCGAAGACCGCTCAAGTTGGAACAGAATCAAGGCCTACTTCTACTGAAGAACCGCGGACTCAGTTACAACACAGCACCGGTGAAACAGAAAAGGTGACTGCGGCAGCATCGGCCATTTCTAAAGGAAAAGATCAACGAGAACTGCGCAACCGTAAAGGAACGAGCATGCGCAAAAGAGAGCAACCAGAACTACAAAACCCAGCAACGACTGAAATCGACAGTGAATCGAGTCTGAGAGAGAGGCGGACTCTCTGGAAAAATCAGGCGAAGATGGAGCAGAAGAAGAAGATGAAAGTTCCTCTGAAAATACAAAAAAGATTTTGAGGCAAATAATGCATAAATTAAATGCATTAAAAGTTACCAAAAAGTAATTAAAGAAAACAATAACAAATATGGAGGCTATGTTTGATAAAATGACAAATTAACAGGAAAAAATGGAAAAGAAAATTACAGATTTGGACGTCAAAATGGAAGAAATGGATGGAAGAATGAAGAAGATGGAAGATGATAATGATGCCTGGACATCAGAAAGAAAACAACTCGTGGGAAAAATTGATAAGCTTGAAAATTTTAGTAGACGCAACAATATTAAAATTGTTGGACTTAAAGAAGGTACCGAAGGAGAAGACCCAATAATTTTTTTTCAAAAATGGATTCCGGAGAAATTGGAAATGGGAGAAGAAACTTTAATTGAGATTGAAAGGGTGCACAGAGCCTTAAGACCAAGATCTCAAGATGATCAAAATCCGCGATCAATTTTGATAAGATGTTTAAGATACCAGGATAAAGAAAAGATTTTGAGGGCGGCTGCCCAGGGTGCTAAAAGTAGAAAAGGTCCGTTGATGATAGCAGGGAAACCAGTTCTTTTTTATCCTGATATAAGTTATAACCTTTTGAAGAGAAAGAAAGAATTTAATCCAGCTAAAAATGTTTTATGGGACAAAGGTTATAAGTTTTTAATGCGTCACCCAGCAACACTGATAAATTTTTTGGAGGAAGGAAAAAGATTTTTTTCTGATTATCCAGATGCGGAGGTGTTTGCACAAAACCTTCCATCTCTTCGTTAATTAAACGTAGCGATTTCTAAATGTAATGGTTAAAGACGAAGACAGAGAAAGCAAATGGAACTGATGGACATTTAAGGACGATATAAGGGAGAAAAGTAAAATTTTAGAAATATTAATTGAGAATAGTATGTTTTTTAATATATACTTTTTATGTTGCGGGGGGCTGCGGAGCTTTGAATCGGTTACTACGGGATTCACGTGTGTAATCATGGCGATTGCCATGACCCGTACAATAGAGGGGGGTAATGTTGTGTTTTTTTTCTTTCACAACATTAGTAAGGGGGTATTTTGTTTTTTTCTTTATTTTCTATTTTTCTTCTATTGTTTTGCCTGGATGATTGGTGGGGACACACATAGCAACATGGTGACTTCTAAAAAGATTTCCCAGGATGCAATGAAAGTTGAAAGATTAGGTATTATTATAGATTGGAGTGACATAAATAAAAATAATGACTAATTTATTGATTTTTTTAAGTTTTAATGTTAGTGGGCTTAATGGACCAATAAAAAGAAAAAGAATTTTAACATATAATAAAAAAAATGAAAATAGATATAGCTTTCTTACAAGAAACTCATTTAACGGATATAGAACATCAGAAATTAAAAAGAGACTGGGTTGGAAATGTTATTGCAGTTTCACTTAACTCAAAGGCAAGAGGAGTTGCAATTTTGGTTAATAAAAATTTACCAATTAAAATACAAAATATATTAATTGATTCGGCCGGAAGATATTTAATTATACATTGTCAATTTTTTTCAGAACTATGGACTCTTATGAATATTTATGCACCAAATGAAAATGATGTAAAATTTATATAGGAGGTCTTTTTGAATTTGGCTAAAGCACATGATAAAATATTAATAGGTGGAGATTTTAATATTTTGTTTAGATCCAGTTTTAGATAGATCAACAAAGGCTATTACAAAATCAAAAGTAGCAAAATTAACTCTATCATTGATGAAAGATTTAAATTTGATTGATATATGGAGAAGAATCAATCCAAAAGAAAGGGATTATTCATTTTATTCAAATAGACATAAAACATATTCAAGGATAGATTTTTTCCTATTATCAACAAATACTCAAGATAGAGTGAAAAATGTGGAATATAAAGCAAGAATATTGTCTGATCACTCTCCTTTAATAATGACAATGATAATGATAGATAAAGAGGAATCAATTTATAGATGGAGATTTAATTCAATTCTACTAAAACGTCAAGATTTTTGTGATTTTATGAAAAAGCAGATTCAGTTCTTTTTAGATACAAATTTACATTCAGTTGATGATAAATTTATATTGTGGGAAGCAATGATAGCATATTTGAGAGGCCAGATAATGTTATACTTCTAAAATTAAGAAGGAATATATGAAAGAAATAGATCAATTGGAAAAAGAGATTATAAAATTAGAAAAAGAATCTCAAAGAAATATGACAGAAGAAAAATGAAGGCAACTTATTAATAAGAAGTTAAAACATAATACACTCCAGACATATTGAACAGAAAAAGCAATTATGAGAACTAAACAGAGATATTATGAACTAGGTGAATTTCTTGCATGGCAGTTAAAAACTGATCAGATTTCTAAAACAATAAATGCAATTCGAACAAAAGTGAATGAAATTACTTATAAACCTCTAGAAATTAATGAGGCTTTTAAGAATTTTTATTCTGAGTTGTATGAATCAGAATCAAAGAATGATGACGTTAAGATAGAAAAATTTTTATCACAAATAACTCTTCCAAAATTAAATACAGAAGAACAGAAGGGATTAGGTATGCCTTTTACATTGAAGGAAGTTGAAGAAGCTTTGGGATCACTTCAAAGTAATAAATCTCCAGGAGAAGATGGTTTTCCACCTGAATTTTATAAAAAAGTTTAAAGATTTATTAATTCCTCCTTTTATGGAGTTAATATATCAAGCGGAAAGAACGCATAAACTTCCAGAATCTTTTTCAACAGCTATTTTAATAGTGTTGCCAAAAAAAGATAGAGACCTTTTAAAACCAACATCATATAGACCTATTTATTTATTAAACACCGATTATAAAATAACAGCAAAAATCTTATCTAATAGATCATCTAAATGCTTACCAAAATTAGTGCATATGGATCAAACAGGATTTATGAAAAATAGACAATCGGCAGATAATGTAACTCGGTTATTTAGTATAATCCATCTAGCACAAAAGAGGGAGGAAATGAGTGTGGCAGTTGCTTTAGATGTAGAAAAAGCATTTGATAGATTGGAATGGGATTTTTTATTTAGGGTACTGGAAAAATATGGACTAGGAACATCATTTATAAAATGGATTAAAACCTTAAATACTAATCCCAAAGCTAAAGTAGTGACAAATGGTCAAATTTCAACATCATTTCAGTTAACAAGATCAACAAGGCAAGGTTGCCCACTATCACCTGCTTTACTTGTGTTGGCAATAGAACCACCAGCTGAATTAATTAGAATGGACCCAGATATTAAGGGTTTCAGAGTTAATCAGGAAGAATACAAGATTAACTTATTTGCTGATGATGTTCTACTTTATTTAACAGATCCATTACATTCACTACGCAAATTATCTTATAGACGAGAAGAATATGGGAAAATATCGGGTTATAAAATAAATTGGGATAAAAGTGAAATTTTACCTCTTACTAAAGGAGATTATAATCAATGTCGATTAATAACTCAATTTAGATGGCCAGCAAATGGTATAAAATATTTAGGTATAAGAGTTGATAATGATATAAAAATCTTACACAAATTAAATTATTTACCACTTTTGAAAAAAATTCAGGAAGATCTTGAAAAATGGATGGCATTACCAATAACATTAGTAGGTAGAGTAAATACTATAAAAATTAATATATTCCCTAGATTACAATATTTATTTCAATCATTACAATCAATTACCCCAGAAGTTTTTTCAAGAGTTAAACAAATATGTGAGGAAATTCCTCTGGAAAGGTAAGATATCAAGAATATCGTTGGAAAAATTGACATGGAAATTTGATCCAGGAGGATTACAACTTTCAAATTTTAGGAATTATTATAAAGCAAATCAACTTAGATTTATTGCATCTTTTTTCGAGAAAGATAAACCGGCATGGATTAGAATAGAATTAGATAAAATAGGAGAAAACGTACCAGAAGATTTTATATACAAATGGGAATCTAAATGGATACGGGAAAAGAAAGAATCTCCTATATTAAAACATTTGATTGATTTATAGAATAAGATAAATGTTGATGATGAGACAAAAAAAATCTTTATTAGCAAAGAGATCTTTAATTCAAAATAGACTTATTCCTTTCACAATGGACAATCAACTTTTATATAACTGGATTCAAAATGGGATTAGATATATAGGGAATTGTTTTGAAGGAGGTATATTAATGTCATTTGATCAATTAAAGAATAAATATAAAATATCAAATAACACTTTATTTTGTTACTTTCAATTAAGGGCTTATTTAATAGAAAAATTAGGTCAAACAATGTTATTGTCGAAATCTAATGAAATAGAAATTTTAATTCAAAAAGGAAATAATAAAATAAATATATCTTGTATGTATAATTTGATTCAAAGACAGGTATTTAAACAAGGAGTGCATAAGTCAAGACAAAAATGGGAAAGTGATTTGAATATTAAAATTGAAGAAACAAATTGGTCAAGACTGTGTCTTGATAGTATGACAAATACAATAAATCTTCGGTTAAGATTAGCGCAGTATAATTTTCTACATCAATTATATATTACACCACAAAAAAATAAAAAAAATAAATCCAAATTTATCGGATCAGTGTTTCCGATGTAACCAGGAAACTGGTACTTTTTTACATTCGACATGGTCTTGCTCTAAAATTCAACCTTTTTGGACAAATTTAAGACTTTTACTGGAACAAATTACAGGAACACAATTTCCTCATAATCCAATATTATTTTACTAGGTGATATTGAAGGGATAAAACCGAAACTCAAACTAAATAAGTATCAGAAAGAATTTATAAAAATTGCACTGGCAGTAGCCAAAAAAGCTATTGCAGTTACTTGGAAATCGGATACACATTTAAGTATAGACTCTTGGAAGAAAGAAATCTATGGTTGTATTCCATTAGAAAAAAATACTTATAATTTAAGAGATAAATATGAAACATTTCTGAAAATTTGGAGCCCTTATTTACAAAAGACAGGATTAAATATATAGATGCTCTGAAGATGAAACAATTGCTTATTAGGGGAAAGAAATAAATATACATATTAAAGTTATTACGAATTCCATGGAGCATGTGGAGTTCTTCCAACAACCAGGCATTCTTTCTTTCTTTCTCTTTTTTTTCTATAGGGCAGTTAGGGGGGAGGGGTTAAGGGAGGGGGTAAGGGTAACATACATTGTTTTTTCATACTTTACTTTGTAACCATTTAAAAATGCAATAAAAAAAGTTTAAAAAAAAAGAAATGAAGACCGGCTTTATTACATATCAACGTTTGAAAGATCCTACACTGAGGCCGATCTGCATTGCTGCAACTCTAAATCGAATCTACTTGAGCTCCCTCCATACGGTCTCATCACACACTCCGGGGCTCAGAGTCAGAGTTAGGCTCCAGCATCACCGTCCCAACTCACACTCCCTTGATCAGACACAAAGTGAAGCTCACTCCACACCGTCGCATCGCACACTCCCCGGTTCAGACACAGAGTGAGTCTCCGTCCAGTACGTCCCATCACACACTCCCGAGGTCAGACACAGAGTGGTCTCCCTTCCATACCATCTCATCACACACTCCCGGTGTCAGACACAGAGTGACCTCCCACCACACCGTCCCATCACACACTCCCGTGGTCAGACACAGAGTGCTCTCCCTCCCATACCGTCTCATCACACACTCCCGGTGTCAGACAGAGAGTGATCTCCTACCACACCGTCCCATCACACACTCCCGGGGTCAGGCACAGAGTGAATCTCCCTCCACACCGTGGCATCGCACACTCCCCGGTTCAGACACAGAGTGAGTCTCCGTCCAGTACGTTCCATCACACACTCCCGTGGTCAGACACAGAGTGGTCTCCCTTCCATACCATCTCATCACACACTCCCGGTGTCAGACACAGAGTGATCTCCCACCACACCGTCCCATCACACACTCCCGGGGTCAGGCACAGAGTGAATCTCCCTCCACACCGTCGCATTACACACTCCCCGGTTCAGACACAGAGTGGGGCTCCCTGTATCTTGCCATCACATTCTACTGGTGTGAGATACAGAGTTCCTTCCACACCATCCTTTCGCGCTCTCTCTTTGTCAGACGTAACGTGACGCTCCTTAAATTCAAACTTTAATGATAGTAATTTATTTTCACAGAATTTTGTTGAGAAATCTGTCCGCGACCAAGGCAGTTCATACTGGATTGGAAAATGCAACTATGGGTGAGATTTGGGGTATTGCAAGTTTCTGAGAAAAGAGTGAGTCGGGGATCGGTGCAGGCTGAGTGAAGGGAGTGGGCAATCTGTTTAGTTTGGGGACTGACACAGTCTGCGAGAGGGGAGTGGGCAGTGAGATTAGTTTGGGGACTGACGCTGTTTGCAAGAAGGAGTGGGCATTGATATTAGTTTGCGGACTGATAAGGGCTGTATGGAGAGCGTGTGCAATTGGCTTTGTTTGGGGATTGACAAAGTCTGTTGGTAGAGTGTGTGCAGTTGAATTAATGTTGGAACTGACATGGGCTGTGGGAAGAGAGTGCGAAGTGGGAGTGTTTTGGTGGTTGCCACAGATCTTTAGGGAGAAGGCTAGGCATTGGGTTTATCGTGGGGACTCGCGCGGGGTCTTGGAGTGAAAGTGGGATGTACACGTATTTTGGGGACTAACACGGGACTGTGGGGAGAGACTGGAGCTGCAGAGCTCTTTTGGGAACTGACCCAGGTTGTGGGAGAGAGTGAGGCAGTGGGAACACTTTGGGGCCTAGCACATGTCTGTGGTGAGGGAATGAGGGAGGGGTGTACATAGCGGACACACACAGATCTGTGGGGAGAGAATAGTTCAGTGGGAGTACTCTGGGGACTGAGACACGTCCGTGGGGAGAGCATGGGAAGCGGGAGGTGTTTTGATGATTGACACAGGTCTCTAAGAAGAGGGTTGAGCAGTGGGATTATTTTGGGTTCCGGCACGGGGCTGTGGGGAGAGAGTCAGGCCGTGTAGTTTGGACTGACACTGATCTGTGTGGTGGGAGTGGTGAGTCTGAGTACTTAGGCAGAAAACACAGGCCTGTGGGGAGACATTGAAGATGTGGCAGCATTTTGAGGACTGATATTGGGCCTTGGGAGAGACTGGCGCTGTGGGAATATTTTGGGGACTGACAAAGGGCTGCAGTGAGAAAGTGGACCATTGTGAAAATTCTGGATACTGACACAGGGCTGTGCTGGGAAAGTGGGATTGTGGGAAATTTTGGGGTGCCGCAGGTCGTTGGCGAGAGTGGGCGTCAGTGATTTTGGGGAGTAACACACGGCTGCCTGCTGAAGGTACGCTGATATTGCTTACCCCTTCTTGATAGGAGAGTGGCCTCGAATATCGTGTTCCAAATGAAGGCTGGAGTCTTCGAATGCATTGAATGTGGATGGTACCCTCACTTTGAACATTGCAGTGAGGATAAGCGTTGCTTCATTTGCGAGAAGTCGGCGCTTCTGTGCTCAGATCTTTCTGAAAAGATCCAAGATCTCTGTCAACAGTCAATATGGTCGACTTAAACAAGTGGCAAAACCGTCTTTATCTCACCGACTCACATTACATCATCAGCTCTGCCCCTCACCCTTGCCTTATTATCTTTCCCTCTATCGCAATCTTACCCACCATCTCGCCCACTCTTCACCTTCGTTCCTCTAAACACTCTCTCTCATCCCTCTCCACTCCCCCCTCTTCCATTTCATCCGCATTTTCTCTCTCCCGCATCTCGCCTCCCTTTCCCCGAACTCTTCCTCTTCTATCCCTGTCTCTCTCTCGATTCTCTATTCCCCCTCTACACACTCTCCCAATCCCTCTCTTTCCCTTTTATGGAACTCAACTCGCTCTCCCGCTTCTGTCTTCAGCTACTCTCACCTCAATCATGCGCGTCAATGTTCTCGATACCCCAGTCCTGTGGAATAAGAGTGCATGTATTCGCCTTATCCGTGCCCCTTGTAGTTTTGTACAGCTCTACATGGTCACAAAATAAAGCCTGAAAATTTCCGACTGCACCATAACTCAGCTCCTAAAATCCTGGCAGAAACTTCGGAATTCTCCCTCTGTAATCTTTCCAGTTCGTTGAGAGTGTTCTCAGAGCAAGGCAAGCAGAACTAAACTCCATACTCCATGTGCGGCCCGACCGACGTCATCTGCAACTGCAACGTGACCTCCGACTCCCGGACTCAGTGTCCTGACTGATGAAGGCCAGCGTGTCAAATATCCTGTCCACCAGTACCGCATCTTCTCTACCGGATTCACGGTCTGTTGTATTATCTGTGACGTAGACCACCTGAGATTTGTTCTTTTGAAGGATCAGTGGGGCGCTAATATGTAAAAATTACCGTCAAATGCAACAAGCTAATAAATGCCGCAAAAAATGTGGAGGTGGTGCTCATACGTTCAAGAAAATGCCAGCGGAAGGGAAGAAGGTGTTTCTGGTTCATTGAGATTTCGGCCTCCTGTTTCTCGTCAACCCTCCTTCCCAGACGACCATCCTTGTCACCGTCCGCCACGACTTCCTCTGCAGCCCAGTCCGTTTCCGCCACCGCATTCTTCTTCCACACTTCTTGACTCTAGCAACCCTCCGTTCACTGCGCTGCGTGCCGTCTTCGTCATCTCCTCCTTCTCCAACACCTCTCCACGTCTCCCTGATCTGCTTGATCCCCTGCAGGTCCACCCCGCTTCCATTAACCGTCTTCCTCCTTTACACGTCTCCCTCTCACTGTTTATATAGAAGTATGGCGAGGAAGGGGGAGAGGTGACGTCTAGTGTTACACCAACCAGCTCCCTTCAAACGGATATTGATCTCTCGTTTCTGAGCCTTTGCTCTGTTCTGTGTGAACAGGCCGATCGTTTGTTTGGACAAAACTTCATCCCGAGTGGGGTGGTGGGCGGATGGGGTGAGGGTAGATGTGCGGAAGAGTTGCGTTAGACCACTTTAGACCAGAGCCAGTGCAGACATCCCTTGCGGCCAATCCGCTCAATAACAGGTAGACCAGTTTGGATGCTTCTGGATGGGAGGAGAGGGGTGCAAATTACCAAGCAGGGGAAAGTCTCACCGGTCAGGTCTCTGACAGAGACTATGGCTCTGTGGCTCAGAAAGGAAAGCAGTGAAATTTGCCGAGCTTTATCCTGAGGGTAGTCTTTGTTAGGTGAGCAGAAAAGAGGGACTGAGGACGAGAACGAGATTTCTCAATGGTATGCGGTCGATATACTAACCAGTATATAGGCAGGAAAATGGAGCCGGTTCTGCAAACTTTGAAAGAACATTCAGTTTAAACTGTGACTGAAATGTTAGGATTTGGAACGAAGTCTTGAGATATCTGTATCACTGGGCGCTCCTGCTCGGAAGCTGCGACCTCTGCAAACGGAGCGGTTTATTTCATTTCAATTCAATTCTTTTCAAGTTTATTTGCAATTCCATCACATATGACCGCCAGGGCCAAGCTTCAAAACGCAATACCAACTGCCACACGATACACCAAGCTCACATAATATGTATAAAATAGCAAGATAGCAAGCATATGTAGGGTATCAGTGAGATATATTCACGCTTTATGTACAGGCGCACACACGCACGCGCGCGCACGAGCACATGTATATATAATCAGCTTGAGGTCCGAGACAGTGTAAAAGCCACCGAAATCTAGAAACTACAACAACTGCTCTTGTGTTCTGCCGAATGAACACTGGGAGACAGCACAGACTCCTGCCTGGAGATCGCGCCACACCGCCCCTCGTTGTGCAGCTCCTTCATTTTCTCCGCCATCTGGCAACTCTCTCAGTTTACACCTGAACCAGAGTGGAACTAATATCCCAGCGGGAAGGTTTGCCATTAAGAAAGGGGTCGATGTGTTGTTTAAGCTAGAGTTGCAGGGGGATGATAACCAGAATGATTGAACAGAAAGTTGAGTCATTGTTGGGACAGATGTTGTTAAGACCTCAGATAAAGTCAGCGAGCAAAATGTTGAACCTGCTGGATCTCATGTTCTGAGCTACGTCCATTTCAAAGCAATAAGTATTATACGAAGAGCAGATGAGCTCAGGGTCGGAGCCAACGATTGAAAGCATGATAGTTTAGCCATTAGTAAGATTTGTTTGCAGGAGGGGCAAGTCTGTTAGCTCAGCCTTCCAGTTTACCGCTGTTTTTGTCGTACTAATGTTTATATAATTTAAGCTAAGGTGAGGCTTCACAGGTGGAACTGAGGAATGAGAAGGGTATGAACTCGTTCATGGGGCAACATTATCGACCACCGTACAGTCGGGGGATTTAGAGGAACAAATCTGTGGAGAGTTCGGAGTCTGTTGTAAGAGACATCAGGTTGTGGCATCGGGTGAGTTTAAGATTCTTGGTACTGACTGTGAAAGGACCACTGGGATAGTTTTCTTAATCAGTTAAGGAAGGAACCTTAATCAGCAGATAGTTAGTCCCAATGAGAGAGTGCAATACTTGATCTCATCCTAGCGATTAGGACACGCCAGGGGTCAGAAGTGTGTGTCAGGGAACAATTTGCATCTAGTGTTGGTAATGCCATTAGATACAGGATAACTATGGAAAAGGATAGATGCAACCTCGAGTTAAGTTTAGTTTTGAGGTTTATAACAATACGGGACGCAAGTAGACCAGAGAGCTTGTATCTTTTACCCGTAGGATGGAAATGTCTAATATTAGAAGACCTGCATTGAGGTAAGAGCGGGTAGGTTCAAAGGAGATGAATTTGGTAAGTTTTTGTCGTCACAGAGATTGGCGGGTAATTGGAAAGTTCTGGCAGCTCTGGTGGTGGAGGTAAATCCATACAGACTTTTAACTGACTCTTCTATAGGTACGTGGGTGTGCAAGGAATGGAAGGAGACAGATGTCGTGAGAACAAATTCAGAATTGAGATATCACAATTCTTGAACCAAAGGGTCTGTTCTGTTGTGTGATTTACCTTCTCTGCTCTGTAGAAAGAGCAGAGTGATCTGACCTCATCCGGTGGAAAGTGCAGGGAGTTAGTTTGTGAAAAGGAACTTGACGATTTATCGATAACAAGAGGGAACGACCAATTCACAGAAGGCATACGGCATGAAAAAGACGCAGAGAGACACCATCTTCAAAGGGACACTGAAAAACCCCTTACAATGCTTTTGTATCACAGACACAACCCTCGTCGTAATACGAACACGCCCCTCATAGTGACAGCCACACACTGATAGACCCGGTACTGCAACAAGGAAACTTCCTCGCTGTGTGCATAGGGGTGATAGAGATATATAGAGATGTATTTAGACCGAACGTGCAGGATACAGGAACCTGGGTGACAGACAGTGCAGATCCAGAGACGTGCAGAGACCCCTTGTGACCAACCCGCTCAATAGCAGGTAGACCCTTTGGATACTTCTGGATGGGAGGACAGAGGTGCAAATGCTGAAGCTAGGGAAAGTCTCAACGGTCAGGTCTCTGGCACTGACTGTGTTTCTGTGGCTCAGCAGGTAATGGGTTGAGATGTGGCGAGCTGTATCGATAGAGTGATGCTTGTTAGTGGAACAGAAAAGACATACTGTGGATGAGAACGAGATTTTTCAATGGTATGTGGTCCCCAAAGTACAAGGATATAGCTAGGACTGGGGAGAATGCCTTATGAGGTTTAGTGAAATCGTCCTTTTCTCCTTGCAGCGACCGGGGAAGAGAGATAAATAGGTCGATGTGTATACGATAATGAGAGGCATTTATCAGTGGATAGTGTTACGAAGGATGAATAACTCTGGTGGGCAGAAGGGTGCAAGGCTGTCAATGTCCCCCTCCCCTGGGAGAATCACAAACTGTTGCTGTTACCACGCTGCTAACGAGAGAGTAGGAGAGACAAAAGAAAACATGCCAGGGCATCTGTTACCGATAACAGCCTGAGAGAGAGTTATGTTTATCCACCATGTTATGACTCCCGAAAGACGTATGGCTGAGGAGAGGGCTGTTTACTTGGTACTATTCTGTTCATTAAAATTCCTCAGTGGGCAGCCGGAGTGGGCTGGTTTGATGGGCTAAGCTATTCAAAACTGATTGACACCTGAGACCCCGTGAGTGGGGATAAAAGTGAGGTCTGGGGTGTCACCCCCTCAGACGCAGCAGGAGACACACTAGTGAGCATCAGAAACCCACGAGAAAGTGTGGGGCATCGGGGACAGAACGGATCGGTCAATTTCACTCACAGCGGTTATAGCAAGGCCGGTGGGGGCTTGTGTGTGTGTCCATCTTTGCCGGAGTGACGAGTCCACCACGGAAGAACGGTCTAGCTAAAGAACAGAGGGGTCATACTTGAATGGCCACAACAACACATCGACGAATCAAGATCGTAAAGGAAGGTTTGCAAGACAATAGCTGTCACTGTTTGATCGTCCTCTCTCTCTCTCTCTCGCTCTCTCTCTCTCTCTCCAACAATTACAACACATCGACCAGCAACTACCTGAGCCTACATGAATTGAACTGAACGTTATACTTTCTCATGATAATTCATTATCCCCTAGACAACGATAGAGCTTGTTTATCATTGATTGTTATTTTAGGTTTAGTATTGCTAACGTGTATTATCTGTATATTTGCCTTGATATTGACTTGTATATTTTACTAATAAACACTGCTGAAAATAGTACCACCAGACTTTAACGGATACTTCTATATTTGCTGGTAAGACACCCAGGTACGGGGTACGTAACAATAGTCGGACACTTTTTCCCCAGGGCTGTGATGGCTAGCACAAAAGGGTACTGTTTTATGGTGCTTGGAAGTAGGAACAGAGGTGATTTCAGGGTAAGTTTATTTGCACAGAGAGTTGTGACGGCGTGGAATGGCTGCCGGCGGCGGCGGTGGAGGCGGAAATGATAGGATCTTTTGAGAGACTCGTGGATGGCTTAGTAGAGCTTAGAAAAATAGAGGTCTAATGATAAAGCCTGGGTAGTTCTAAGGCAAGGACATGTTCGGCAAAATTTGTGGACCTAAGGATCTCTGTTGTGCCGTCGATTTTCTATGTTTCTATGTTGTCTACGCTTCAGACGCCAATATATAGGAAAAAAAGGGGGAGTAGGTTCTGCAAATTTATGTACGTTCATTTGTGGTCAAACTTAGAAAGAAAATTTAGTTTAGCATTATGGTTGGAATGAGAACTTCAGGTATGTGTATCCTTGGATTCTCTTCCACGGAAGGTGAGAACTCCTCAGACCAGACGGTTTCATTTCATTTCAATTAAATTCGATTTAAGTTTAATTGTAATTCCAACACACGGGAATGCCCATGAAAACAGCGAGGATCTGGTTGTTAATTGCATTACCAACAGTCCAACATGGCACAACACACACATAAAATGTATACAGTAGAAACGTAGCAAGCATATGGAGGATATCAATAAAACACCTTCACGCATTATGTACACACACACACACACACACACACACACACACACACACACACACACACACACACACACACACACACACACACACACACACACAGAGTTATGCAACTTGAGGCCACTGGGCACTTTGAATGCTACGGTAATCTACAATTGTTCACCACAGAGATTGTTTTCTGCCACGTGAACACTGGGGGGCAGCAGAGGCTCCTGCTTTGAGGCAGCGGCCACCGCCATCACCTTGCTCAGCTGCTTCATGTCGTATCCCATGAACAACTCCCTCATTTTTACACCTCAACTGGATTGGAACTATTACCCCATCGGTGAGGTTTACCATTAAAAGAGGGTAGTGCTGGTATGAACGAATGTTGTAAGAACTCTCTAAAACTTTATGAAAATAAGAATGCCATTGCAGATAGTTGAGTGGTTGTAGGACAGATGTTGTTAAGACCTCTGACAAAGTCAGGAAGCAATAAGTTGAGCCTACGTCACTCAGTCTCTGGTGCACCACTCCCGTCTCCGGCACTCATCCCTCGCCTATAGGCAGCTTCGTCTCCGTGACCCATGCCCTCTCCTGCACACATCGCCTTCTTCATCCTCCCATACGTTGCCATACGCCCCTCCCCGTCTCCGTGATACTGGATATCCATAAACATGATCTGATCCTCTCTACGGCTCCGTATGCACATGCCGTTCGAGTAGTTCCACACAAGATGCATCAGTGATTGCAATCTCTACACCCTTGCCCTGGCCTCCTCTCTTCTCCCCTTCCTTCCAATTCTGGCAGCACACAATCCGCTCACACCCACATACACACACACACACACACACACACACACACACACACACACACACACAATCCGCTCACACACACACACAATCCGCTCTCTCTCTCTCTCACACACACACACACACACATACACACACACACACCATCTCCGAGAGACACACACAGTTCGTAGCCAGTCATCATAACATGACTGAGTTCACTGTGAAATTTGAGAAAGAGTAGAGTCGGTGGTGAAGAAGGCGAATGCAATGTTGGCATTCATTTCTAGAACAATATAGGTGCAGGGATGTGATGTTGAGTCTGTGAGCAGCATTGGGACCCTTATTTAAGAAAGGATGTGCTGACGTTGGAGAGGGTTCAGAGGAGATGCACTATTTATGTGGTAGCCCAAATGAGTTTCAGTTCATTGATGACCGAGGGTGGTGAAAGACTCAGTAAAAGTAAAATTAGTTTTTCAAAGCTTGCAGAGAGATTTAGGCCAGAGAGAAGAGTGGGCTGAAAGATGGCAGATGGAGTTTAATGCTGATAAGTATGAGCTGCTACATTTTGGTAGGAATAATCAAAATAGGACATACATGGTAAATGGTAGGGCATTGAAGAATGCAGTAGAACAGAGTGATCGAGGGAGAATAGTACATTGTTCCCTGAAGGTGGAATCTCATGTGGATAGGGTGGTGATGAAAGCTTTTGGTATGCTTCCCTTTATAAATTCGAGTATTGTGTTTAGGAAACACGAGGAAATCTACAGATGCTGCAAACTCAGGCAACAGACACAAAAGGCTGGTGGAACACAACGCCACCATTCTTCGTATCATCTTCGGATTTACTAATCTAATTTACCACCCCATCATACAGATCATCAATGTATATGACAAACAACATTGGACTCAGTATAGATCCCTGAGGCACACCACTAGTCACTGGCCTCCAACCTGACAAACAGTTATCCACCACTACTCTCTGGCACCTCCCATCCAGTCACTGTTGAATCCATTTTTCGACTTCAAAATTAATACCTAACGATTGAAACTTCCTCACGAACCTTCCGTGCGGAACTTTGTCAACGATGATACTGGTGTTCTGAGCTGTGTATATTTCAATGCTGTAAGTTTTTTTTTAAGGCGGGTGAGCTCAGGGCATGAATTAACACATTTTGATGATATTGTAGACATTATTGAGTCCTTGCAGGAGGAACAAGTCGGACAGACCAATATTTCTGGGATCCCTAGTTTCAGCGGTCTACATACGGAAGGAATTAAAGGAGGTGGGGTGACATTACTCGGGAGGGAAAATGTCACCGAATGCCAAACAGAAAACCTACGGTCACGCAGGGCGCAAAGCACAGAGGTAATGTACAAGACAGAAAGATAACTATCAGATGCATAATATAACAAGCAGACGGATAACAAGACAGAGATAGACCAGGCAACTGGTAGCTTTCTCATCCATCCCCGGAGAGAAATGACTAATAGCGCGGTGGAAGTGGAGAGGGAGTATCTTTTCAGGAGAGGTGAACGGCAATGTTTTGTTTGCCCAGAGAGTGCGATGAGTGGAATGTGCTTTCCGGGTTGGTGGTGGAGGCAAATCGACATAGACGTTAAATTGGCTCTTTGGTAGGCACGCGTATGTGCAGGGATTGCATGGAGATGAGCAACTAAGTCGTAAAACCGGCTTAGATAGAAGGTATAATTGTTATAGCCGAGTTTCGGGCGGAAGGGTCTGCTCCGTTCTGTGATTTCTGGTCACTGCTCGGCATGAGGAAACAGAGTGATTTGAACGCAGAGGGTGGGAACAGCAGGGATCAGGGACTATGACGATGGATTGGCAAAGACAAGGAATGATTTTTCAGCAGACGGAATGGGCAGTGATCGATCCACAAGGAGTGACAGATCAGACTCAAGCAGATGGATAATCTTCGTTTTAACAGCGACCCTCATTATCACGGGTATCTGCTGGAGGATTCATGGTGAGTTTCACACCGGTCGGAACGACAAAACCGCAGAGAATAAAAATGGCCACTGTAACAGCGACACATTCCCATCATTTCCCAGAAAAACCCTTTACGGTGATATCAACACACCCCTCACTGTGGTACTGACGGGTCTCTCAGCATGACCACGACTCACCCCTCACCGTCACACCGACACAACCCCCACCAACACGTCCCTCAACATGATATCAACATATCCCTCAACGTAATACCAATGTAATACCGAGTCACTGTAACATTGTCACGTCCCGCACTGTGACGTAGAAACATCCCTAACTGTGACACAGACATGTCCATCACTTTTAAGCCGACTTATCTCTTATTATGACAGTAACTGCCACTTCACCGAAACACCGACGTAACACTCACCGTCACAATGACACCTTCCTCACCGTGACACCGACAAGCCCTCAGAGCATCACCCACTCAGTCCGCACCGTGTCAATAACACTACACTTACCGTGACACCGACACATCCACCGTGACAACAACAGGTCTTTCCTCGTGAGACAGACACGCCCCTCACCGTGACATCGGCATTTTGTCCACTGTCACACCAATACACCGGACATTATGACACCGACGAGTCTCTCTTTGCAACACCGTCACACCTCGCACTGTGACTCCGACATATCTCTCACCGTGACATCGGCATTTTGTCCACTGTCACACCAATACACCGGCCATTATGACACCGACGAGTCTCTCTTTGCAACACCGTCACACCTCGCACTGTGACTCCGACATATCTCTCACCGTGACATAGAGAAACACCGCGATATGACCCGGTGCATTTCTCACATTGAACCAGAAACACCTATCATAATGACAGCTAGACGTCTCTCGCTGAAACACCAACTCGGTTTGACACGGAATCAACTATCACCGCGATACTGACTCAGCTCCCATCGTGTCACCAACAAAAACCTCGCTGGTAACATAATATACCCCTCAGCATGTCCCAGACACGTATCGGACTGTGGCGCCGACGCCCCTCACTGTGCCAACAGCACACACCTCACTGTTACACCCTCACCGTGACACTGACGCACTATAAACGCCAAACATCCTTCACCATCTCAGATCTCTCCTGAACGAAACTACAAACTCCTTTGGGCAGAAAATCAGGAGATCAACAGGAACCAACGCCAATGTCGAATACCAGTCCAAGAGTTAAACTCAACCTTTGAATGTAAGATATGTGAGATTTCCCACCCGTATGACCCCAGAGAACCTGTCACAAGGAGACTCCGAAACACACCTCACAGTAACACCGAAACGCCCGTCACTGTGACACTGAAACACCACTGCCACCTACAGCCTCCTCAACGTGACCCGTCCAGCTCCGCACCGTGACAAAGACTTACACGTCACTGTAACACCCCTCACCCCGATGCAATTACCCACACCTAACCCTGACACAGACAAAACCCTTACTGTGATACCGACATCTAAATTCACAACGGCGCAGACAAAGTTTTATCCATCATACCGACACACACCTCAGCGTGGCAACCGAACACACACCGTGGCCATGACATGCCTCCCACGGTGACACAGACACCATTCTCAATGAGAGCAGCATCCACACGTTACACAGATACTCCACCCACCGTGACACGAACAGACTCCTCACTTTGACATTTCCCTCTCCGTGATGTCGAGAGACACCTCCATCACAGCAACACGAGCATGCCCCGCGCTGAGACTGTGAATTGATCATCACCACGATACCGACACAGACCACATTGTAACAACAACAAAACCTTCACCAGGGCATTGATAACCCCTCAGAGATACACAGACACGCCCCTCATGTTTCCGATGACGCCTCTCACTGTGACACCGGCACATCCTTCACTGTGACACGCTTCACCGTGACACTGACTCAACACTCTCTGTGACCCGTTCGGTAGCGTGACGCTGACTCCCGTTTCTCTGTAAACGCTAAACATCCTTCACCATCTCTCTCAGTATCACAGATTCGTCCGTCTTTTAAACGAATGCATAGCGATCTCCGTCAGCAGTTCACTGAGATGGAAACGAAGTACAGATCTGTCAACGAAACCAAGGCTCAAATCTGTGAATTGTTGACCAGCAGAAGAAGTGAGGCATCATCCCCCTCTTTCACCCTCTCCTCATCACAGGGCAGGCATGGAGAGACGATGCGTCACTCTGTGTTTGACCCAGTGATGTGTGATGGGGCTGCGTGGAAGAAGTTGCATCTTCACTACTGTGTGGATCCAGCTTCACTCTGTGTCTGACAGCGGGATTGTATGATGGGACAGTGCACAGAGATATTCACCACATGTCTGACCCCTGAAGTGTGTCATGGCACCTTGGAAAGAGAGTTTCAATCTGAATCCCGGAGTGTGTGATGGGTTCGTGGAGAGACAGCTTCAGTCTGTGTCTGATATCGGGAGTGTGTGATGGGACGTTATTGAGAGACGTTTATTCTGTGTGACAATGGATTGTGTGATTCGATGTTGTGGAGTGCGCCATTGGAGAATGTGGACGGAACTTCGCCTTGTGTGTGAACACTGTGGGGTGTGATTGAACGGTTCAGAGGGAGCTTCACTCTCTGACACGCCAAGAATTGTGTGATAAGATGGGAGGAAGAAGATTCACGCTGTGTTAGACTAGGGTGTGTGCGATGGGACCATTTGGTGGCAGCTTCTCCTTCTGTCTGACCGGTGGAGTGTGTGATGGGGCCATGGAGAGAGAGATTCATTCTCCGTCTGATTGTGAGTGTGTGATCGGACGGTGTGCAGGGAGTTTAAGTCTGTGTCTCACCCCCTCACCCCGTGTGTTTGTGATGGGACTCTGTGTTTGACAGTGCGTGTGTGTGATGGGAAGGTCTGGCTGGGCGGTGGGGGGTGAGTGCTTTTGGGATGGGATGTGCCGTGGTCATGATTGTTTCTTACACCAGCAACGGTGACCCATATCTGAAACCAGCGTTGTTTGATTGGACGGTTCGGAGGGAGCTTCCCTCGTTCTCTGACCCCTGTACTGTGTGACGTCACTGGCTAGAAGGCGCATTATACTCTGACTGACCACGGGAGTATGCGGCGGGATGGTGCAGAGACTGTCTCATTTCCTATCTGATCACGGGAGGGTTTATAGAGGTAGTGTAGAGGGTGGTTCACTCTGTGTTTGTCCGCAGTACTGTGTGATGGGAGAGTGTGCAGGGAGCTTCACTCCATGATTGACCAAAGGAGGGTGTGATAGTGCGGTGGAGTGAAAGCTTCAGACCGAGGTTGACCCCAGAGCTATGGGACAGTGTGGAAGGAGGGTCACTCTGTGTCTGACCCAGAGAATGCGCGATGGGACAGTTTGGGGAAAGCTTCACTCTGTACCTCACCTCGGCAGTGTGTGCCGGGACGGTGGGGAGGTAGCCTCAATCTCTGTCGAACCACGGCACTGTGAGGTCTGACGGTGCAGTGGGAGATTCACTCCCTCTCTGACACCAGGATCGTGTTTTCGGATGCTGTACAATGAACTTTTCTTTGTGTCTGACCCCGGGAGTGTGCGATGGGACAGGGAGGAGGAAGATTCACTCTGTGTTTGACCACAGGAGTGTCTGTGATGGGACGGTGCGGCGGGAGATTCACTCTGTGTCTGACCCCGGGAGTGTGCGATGGGACAGAGAGGAGGAAGATTCACTCTGTGTTTGACCACAGGAGTGCGTGATGGGACAGGGAGGAGGGAGATTCACTCTGTGTCTGACCACAGGAGTGCGTGATGGGACAGGGAGGAGGGAGATTCACTCTGTGTCTGACCACAGGAGTGTGCGATGGGACAGGGAGGAGGAAGATTCACTCTGTGTTTGACCCCGGGTGTGTGTCTGACCACAGGAATGCGTGATGGGACCGTGTGGATGGTGGATCACTACGTTTCTGACCCCTGGAGTGTGAGATTGGACGGTGTGGAGGAAACTTCATTCTGTACCTGATCGCGGGAGCGTATGATGGGGTTGCTTGGAGGGAAATTCACTCTGTGTCTGACCCCGGGAGTGTGTGATGAGACGGTGTGGAGAAGCTTCACTCTGTCTCTGAACCGGTGAGTGTGTGATTGGACGGTGTGGAGGGAGATTCACTCTGTGTCTGACCCCGGGAGTGTGTGATGGGACGGTGCGGCGGGAGATTCACTCTGTGTCTGACCCCGGGAGTGTGTGATGGGTCCACGCGGAGACAGATTCACTCTGTGTCTGACCCCGGGAGTGTGTGATGGGACGGTGTGGAGGGAGATTCACTCTGTGTCTGACCCCGGGAGTGTGTAATGGGACGGTGTGAAGGGAGATTCACTCTGTGTCTGATCCCGGGAGTGTGTGACGGGACGGTGTGGAGACAGATTCACTCTGTCTCTGAACCGGTGAGTGTGTGATGGGTAAGTGAGGAGGGATACCGATTCAATGCCTGACTCCGGGACGGACGGAGGGAGAATCACTGTTGCTTGTTTCTGAATTCCAGGCCATGCTTGTTCCAAGGACTGGATCAGCAATGAAGACCGGCTTTATTTTATTTTCTATCACCGTTTGCAATTCTCTACGGTGAGGCGAAGCAGCATTGTTGTAACTCAAAATCAATTCTTCTTGAAATAAATTCAACACAGGAAGAGGTATGTTTCAGATCGACGGAAGGTATATATATATATGTGTGTGTGTGTGTGTGTGTGTGTGTGTGTGTGTGTGTGTGTGTGTGTGTGTGTGTGTGTGTGTGTGTGAGTGTGTGTGTGTGTGTGTGTGTGTGTGTGTGTGTGTGTGAGTGTATGTGTGTGCGTGTGTGTGTGTGCGTGTGTGTGTGTGTGAGTGTGTGTGTGTGCGTGTGTGTGTGTGTGTGTGTGTGTGTGTGTGTGAGTGTGTGTTTGTGTGTGTGTGTATATGTTTATATACACCAGAGTGAATCTTGTTTCACAGTCTCCCATCACACACTTCTCCCGGGATCATGCACAGAAGCTCCCTCCACACCGTCCCATCACACACTCCCGGGGTCAGGCACAGTGTGAATCTGCCTCCACATCGTCCTACCACACAGTCCCGGGGTCAGACACAGAGTGAAGCTCTCTCCACACCGTCTTATCATACACTCCCCGGGTCAGTCACACGGTGAATCTCACTCAACGCTGCCCCATCACAAACACCCGCTGTCAGACACAGAGTGAATCTCCCTCCACACCGTCCCATCACACATTCCCGGGGTCAGGCACAGAGTGAATATTCCTCCACACCGTCCCATCACATGTTCCCGGGGTCAGACACTGAGTAAGGCTTCATGCATCTTGCCATCTCATTCTCCTGGAGTGAGATACAGATATAACTCCTTCTGCACAAGCCCTTCACACTCTCCCTGGGTCAGACATAAAGTGACACAGCTGAAATTCAATCATTCATGATACTACTTTAATTTCACAGAATTTTGTTAACAAATTTGTCCAGGACCAAGGCAGTGCATTCTGGATTGGAAAATGCAAAGATGGGTGAGATTTGGGCTCTTGCATGTTCCTGAGAATAAAATGAGTCGTGAGATTGATACAGGTTGCGAGAGTCGAGTGGGCGGTAGGTTTAGTTTGCGGTCTGGCACAGGCTGCGGGAACGTTTGCGGACTATGGTGCTCTTTTGGGAACTGACCGACGTTGTTTGAGAGTGTGAAGGAGTGGCAGTATGTTGGGGTGTACTTTGGGTTCAGACACAGATCTGTGGGGAGAGAATGATTCAGTGGGAGTACTCTGGGCACAAAGTCACGTCCGTGGAGTGCATGGGACGTGGGAGATGTTTTGATGATTGACACAGGTCTCTAAGAAGAGGGTTGAGCAGTGGGATTATTTCGGGGACTTCGGGTGCTGTGGGGAGAGAGTCAGCCAGTGGGTGTACCTTGGACTGACACTGATCGGTGGGGTGGAAGTGGTGAGTGTGAGTACTTAGACAGATAACACAGTTCTGTGGGGAGACATTAAAGACGTGGGAACATTTTGAGGACTGACATGGGGCTTTGGGGGACACTGGCGCTATAGGAATATATTGGGGACTGACACGGAGCTGTGAGGAGAATGTTGGGTACTGTTATTATTCTGGTCACTGAAACCGATCTGTGGGGAGATAGTGAGGGAAGGGATTACTTTGGGGTCTGACGCAGGCCTGCAGAGAGAGAGAGTGGGTCAGTTTGAGTATTCCGGTTACTGTAAGGGGGGATGTGGGAGATTTTGGGGTGCCACAGGCCAATGGTGAGGGAGGGCGTCTGGGATGTAGGGGATTGACACACAGCTGCGAGCTGGAGGTGCATTGAAATTCTTTACCCCTCCCTGATAGGAAAATGGCCACGAATGTCGTGTACCAGATGAAAGCTGGAGGCTTCGAATGCGGTACATGTGAATGGTTCGGCGAGTTTGAGATTTGCACTGAGTTTCGCCAGCGCTTCATCTGTGAGAATTCTGCACATTTATGCCCAGGGATTTCTGACCAGATCCAGATTCTCTGTCAACAGGCAGTGGGTCCGACTTGAATCAAATGATAACGCGCTCTTTCTAACCCATTTCCTTCTCTGACTCACATTAACCCATCCGCTCTGCCCCTTACCCTTACCCTGTATTCCTCTTTCTCTCTATCGCAATCTTACCATCTCACCCTCTCTTTACCCTCGTCCCGATAAACTCTCTCTCTCATCCCTCTCCACTCTCGGCTCCTCCATTTCATTTGCATTTTTCTACCGCCCCCCCCCCCCCACCACGACTCTCGCCTCCCTTCCTCCCAACTCTTCCCCCTTCTATCCCGGTCTCTCCCTCGATTCTCTATTCCCCCTCTACACACTCTCCGCATTCCTCTTGTTCCCTTGACTCTACACCACTCGCTCTCCCGCTTCTGTCTTCAGCTACTCTCACCTTAATCATTTGCGTCAATGTTCTCGTACCCGCGCCCTGGGGAAATAGAGTGCATGCATTCGCCTTAGCCGTGCCCCTTGTAGTTTTATACACCTCTATGAGGTCACTGAAAGAAGTCTCAGAATTCCCATCCTCGCTCCATTACTGAGTCCTCCCTGTCCCGGCAGCATCCTTGGAAATCTCCCTCTGCAATCTTTCCAGTTCGTTGAGATTTTTCTTGGAGCAATGCAAGCAGAACTGAACTCCATACTCCAAGTGCGGCCTGACCGACGTCATCTGCAACTGCAACGTGACCTCCGACTCCCGGACTCAGTGTCCTGACTGATGAAGGCCAGCGTGTCAAATATCCTGTCCACCTGTATCGCAACTTTTCTACCGGATTCACGGTCTGTTTTATTATCTGTGACTTAGACCATCTGAGATTTGTTATTTCGAAAGATCAGTAGCGCGCAAATATGTACAATTAATGTCAAATGCAAAAAGCTAATAAATGCCGCAGAAATGTGAAGGCGGTGCTCATGTGTTCAGGAATATGCTGGCGGAGAGGAAGAAGGTGTTCCTGGTTCACTGAGTTTTCAGTCTCCTGTTCGTCGTCAACCCTCCTTCCCAGCCGACCATCCCCGTCACCGTCATCCATGACATCCCCTACAGCCCTCCCCGTTTACCCCACCGCCATCTACTTCTACAAACCCTGTCTAAATCACCCCTCCATCCCCTACACTCCGTGCCGCCACTATTATCTCCTCCTTCCCCAAATCCTCTCCCCGTCTCCCTGACGCGCTCCATCCCCTGCAGGTCCACCACGATTCTATTAATCCTCTTCCTGCTCGACCCGTTTCCCTCTCTCTCAGTTTATATGGATATTTGGGGAGTAAGGGGGAGAAGTAACCTCTGTTGTTTCTCCATCCAGCCCCCCTTCCTCCAGATATCGATCTCTCGCTTCTGAGACTCTGCAATGTGCTGTGTGGATCGATAACAATTCATCCCAGTGACCGCTATCTCACCACCATATCCGTGCTCCCGACAAAACCAACCCTTCTTCCAATTCCATCCTGTTCCCTGCACACTTCCGGAACAGAAACGCATACACATTCTACGAGCCGGCACACAATTCAATACTTCAGGATCGGCAGAGTTTTGGGGATTGGTGAGAGGGAAGCTTCGGAACATCGTAGTTTCTGAAGGGACCCGGGGCAGTGAGCTTCAATTTGTGCCTGAACCCGGTTGTGTGCGCTAGGACAGTCCGGAGAAAGCGACACCCAGTGTCTAAATTCAGGAGAGTGTGATGCGACTGTCTGGAGGGAGTTTCACTCTGTGCTTGTCCCCGGGAGTGAGTGTGGAGGGAGCTTCACTGTGTCAGACCCCGGAAGTGTATGATGAGACGGTGTGGATGGAGATCCAGTCTGTGTCTGAACCTGGACGTGTTGAATGGGATGGTGTGGAGAGATTTTCACTGTGTGTGTGTGCGTGTGTGTGTGTGTGTGTTTGTGTGAGTGATGAGCCAGAATAGAGGGATAGAGCAGCGGGAAATTGGTTTTGAGCGGAAATAAGAAGTTTTCTATCTTTGACTCTTCAAGGAGGAAGCTTGGGTGAGAGAAGACACAGAACTGTTGGTGGATTTGTTTACTGTTTAATTATTGTTTCTTTCTTTATATTCGCAAGGTCAGAGCAGTAGCAATGTCTGGCCGGACAGTTGAATACTCCTTTGCGAGATGTGGGAAGGCAGGGAGTCCTCAAGTGCTCCTGACAACTTCACTTGTAGGAAGGCTATCCAGATGCGCCTTCTAACACACTGTGTTACAGAGTTGGATCTGAAACTAGATGAACTCGGGATCATTCGGAAAGCCGAGGGGGTGATAGGGAAGACATACAGAGATGTATTTGCACCTGATGTGTAGGATACAGGAAACTGCGTGAGAGCCAGAAGGTGAAAGGTGTTAAAAGCCAGAGTCAGTGCAGAGTCCCCTTGTGGCCAACCCGCTCAATAACAGGTAGACCCCTCTGGATACTTCTGGATGGGAGGAGATAGGTGCAAATTACCAAGCCGGGGAAAGTCTCACCGGTCAGGTGTCTGGCACTGACTGTGGTTCTGTGTCTTAGAAATGAATAGACTGAGATATGGTGAGCTGTATTGATAGGGTTGTCTTTGTTGGGGGAGTCGAAATAAAAACTACTGTGGACGAGAACGAGATTCCTCGATGCTGGCGTTATCGTCAGGGAGCCAGATCCACAAATTTGTGTATGTGCAGGTGTGTCCAAAATTAGAAAGTACATTCAGCCTAAAATGTGGCTAAAATGTTAGGATTGGAACGAGGTGTTCAGATATGTGTATCACTGGGATCTCTTCCTCGGAAGGTGCGCCGTCTATAGTTGAGACGGTTTCATTTCATTTCAATTCAATTCATTTTAAGCTTAATTGCAATTTCAGCACACATTACCGCCAGGGCCAAGCTACTAAACAAAATACCAATTGTCACACGAGGCACACAGCACATATAATATGTAGAAAATAGAAAGATTAGAAGCATATATGAAATACTTTAACGCTTTATGTACACGGCCGCACAAGCGTGCATTTACATATATAAACAGTTTCAGGTTCTAGGCGCATCAAAAACCACCGAAATCTACAAACTAGTCAAATATACAAATCAATATCAACAATGCAAATATACAGATAATCCACGTTAGCAATACTACACCTAAAAGTGTGGGTATAATAATAATCAAGCTCTATCGTTGTCTGGGGGATAATTCATTAACATGGGAAAGTATAAATTTCAGTTCAGTTCATGAAGGCTGAGGTAGTTGTTGGTTCTTTTGTTGTAACCGTTGGAGGGAAAGATCGAGAGAGAGATCGAGAGAGAGAGAGACAGAGAGAGAGAGAGAGAGAGAGAGAGAGAGAGAGCGATCAAAAGGTTGAGCTACAGTCAATCAAACCTTTTATTTTCTGGATCCATCGATATGTTGTTCCGGCCATTCAGGTATGACCCCTCTGTCCTTTAGCTAGACCGTTCTTCAATGATGTACTCGTCACCTAGGCAAGGGTGGACACACAACCAAGCCCCCACCGGCCTCGCTATAAACACTGTTTGTTAAAATTGACCGATTCTTCGTTCGGTCTCCGATGCCCCTCACTTTTTTGTGGGTTCCAACATTTAAGCAGTGCTCACTAGTGTGTCTCCTGGTGTGCCTGAGTGGTGTCTCCCCAGAACTCACTTTTGTTCCTACTCACGGGGTCTCAGGTGTCAACCAGTTTTGAAAGGCTTAGTGCATCAAACCAGCCCACTCCGGCTGTCCACTGAGGAATTTTAATGAACAAAATAGGACAAAGTAAACAGCCCTCTCCAAAAGACATAACAGTAAATCAATGGCTTCTCTTCTCCCTCTTATTAGCAGCAGATGACACAATTTGTTTTCCTCTTATCTGTGTGTCTCTCTCATTCTCTCTCATGAGCAGCGTGGTAACAGTAACGGTTTGTGATTCTCCCAAGCGGGAGACATGGGCAACTCTGCACCCTTCTGCCCATCAGTGCAGTTCATCCTTGGTAACGTGGGCACAAGCAGTGTGGACAGTCGGCATTTCTTTCTCTGAGGAGGACCTTTAAAAGGCCAGAGGGCATATAGTTCATTAGAAAGGAAGAACAGTAACTCAATATTTCCTTCTTGCACTGTTTCTGCAGTGTGTAATTTCGTGGATGTTCTGTATATTTTCCCGACACTGCTGCTGTAAAGACACATTTTAGTCAGATAGTGATGTTAAACATGACTCAGAATGTTCAGAGAAGATGTGCGGTCAAGTCAAGTCACTTTTATTGTCATTTCGACAATAACTGATGGTACAGTATACAGTAAAAACGAGACAGCGTTTTTCAGGACCATGGTGTTACAAGACACAGCACAAAAACTAGACCGAACTACGTAAAAAAAAACAACGCAGAGAAAGCTACACCAGACTACACACCTACCCAGGACTGCATAAAGTGAACAAAAAACAGTGCAGGCATTACAATAAATAATAAACAGGACAATAGGGCAGTAAGGTGTCAGTCCAGGCTCTGGGCATTGAGGAGTCTGATAACTTGGGGGAAGAAACTGTTACATAGTCTAGTCGTGAGAGCCCGAATGCTTTGGAGCATTTACCCAGAAGGCAGGAGGGAGAAGAGATTGTTACAAGCTTTGATTTGTATACTCATCGTGGTGGGCACAGTGAATGAATGCAAGTGGCGGTGGAGGATGCAGATGTGACAGAGGTTATTAGATACCAGATGAATGTGTGGAGAATGGAGTTATGCAGACCTAGCTCAGGTTGAAAGGATTGATTTGACAAGGCATACAATGAGCATGTCCATAGGTTCAGAAAAGCACATTGAGCAGCAGGGCCTGATTTCCTGCTGTACCGTTCTATGTTGTTGAGACCACGTCTGGAAAACTGTGAGCATCTCTGGTCGGCCGCCTCTGGAAGGACTTGATTCACCTAAAAGCCGGAGTAAGAATTCACGGCTTTCGTTGCGGGGACCGGAGTACTCGAGCCGGAGGCGATGCAACACCAATTCTTCTCTCCGTCGCCACAGGCCCCGCAGTAACGATGCAATCGTGGGATAATGAAAAGGGTGCCCAACATAGAACATATCACATATAAATCTACAGAACATTAAAGACCCTTCGGCCCACAATGTTGTACCATCCATGTAACCTGTTCTGGAATCTGCCTAAAATTCCCTACCGCATACCCGTCATTTTTTATCTAAATACTTACCTGTCGAAAAGATCCTTAAAGGTCCCTAATTATTCCGCCTCCATCACTGTGCCCGCAGTCTATTGCACGGACCCACCAAACTCTGTGTGAATAAACTTAACCCTGACATCCTCCCACACCCCGCCCCCGGACCTACTGCCAAACACCTTAAAAGTACGCCCCCTAGTGTTAGCCATTTCACGCCACGGACAAAGCCTCTGGCCATCCACACGATGAATACCTTACATCATCGAATGGATCTCTCTCATCAACCGTCGGTCCAAGGAGAACAGGTCGTGTTCACTCAACATATTTCATCAGGAATACGCTTCCATCCAGGCAATATCCTTACGAATCTCCTTTGCACTCTAATTGATCCACATTCTTCCTGCGTGAAATGACAAGAAATGGGGTCTACCTAAGTTCCTATTTAACCTTAACGGTACATCCACGTTCTCGAACTCAATTCCAGGGTTGATGAAAGCTCACCGACCATACGATTTCTTCACATTGACTTCCTGCGCAGCATCTTTGAAAATCTTATGGATGGATAAGGATCCCAATTTCTCGCTGATATTCCACACTGCCAAGAGTCTTATCATTAATATTATATATGTACTCAAATTTGATGTACCGAAATGAACCGCTTTATACATACCTGGGTTGAACTCCATCAACCTCTTCTCAGCCCAGCTCTGCACCATATCGATGTCCTGCTGTAATTTCTGACCACCCTCCAGACTAGCCACAACACTGCCAATTGTTGTGTCATTAGTAAACGTACTAACACACCCCTCTACTTCCTCTTCCAGGTCATTTACAAAAATCGCAATAAGGAGAGATCCCAGAACAGATCTCCGCGGATCACAACTGGTCACTATATCCCATGCAGAATACAAACCATCTATAACCACCCTTTGCCTTCTGTGGGCAAGCTAATTCAAGGTAAACATGGCACGTCTCATTGGATCCCATGCCTCCTTAATTTCTGAATGAGCCTCGCGTGGGGGACATTATCAAAAGCCATACTGAAATCCACGTATACTACCTCCATTGCCCTAACTTCATCAATGAATGTAGTTTCATTGTCTGATAATTCTATCAGGTCTGTAATGCACGACATGTCCTTGACAAAGTCATGCTGACTACCGCTAATCTGATTATGCCACACCAAAGACTCACGAGTCCTGACTGCCGGGATCTTCTCCAACAACCTGCCCACGTCACTAGTCAATAATTTAATGGGTTATCCCTAATCCCTTTCTTGAACAAGAAACAACATTTCTGACT